>NC_088921.1:3037500-3080000 GCF_038396675.1 Hydra vulgaris | reverse complement strand
TTGTTTTTGTATTTAAATTTAACTTATTTTATTAAATTTATTTTTGCTACCCTCATGCGATGAACGAATCTCACTCTGCTTCTTATATGCCTTAGTGGCATTTAAATTCTAAAATAGCTTACTGCAACAAGTTTTTTAAATAACATTCTACTCAATAATGCAACTTTAAATCACTATAAATTAATTTAAAATTTATTTAATGATAAAAATTACAATATAGAATTAGGTAAACTAAAGTACAAATATTTATGTAAAAAAATTCAAGAAAACTTTGTACGTTTTTTCAAAACTTTAAGTTTTAAAACACTGAAGTATTTCAATTACTACATTATATGCAGGAAGGTTTAACTGAAAATAATGTACACCATGCAGGGTTTAACTGAAAGAAATATTGTACACCATAGCTCAGGTGAAGAAGAGGTAAGAATCTTATAATTACTATTTATAAATAATGATATATTCATTGTAACTTTTTTCTATATTAATGTTACCCAACTTTTGGCAACATTTAAAGTATTGAAGTAAGAAGTTGACTAATTATAATTTAACATTTAAAAGTATAAAAATATTCTTGTTACTGGCCTTGTTTTAAAAAATATGCTTAATGCATTAGCTTAACGCGATATTTGGCGCCATAAAATTCTCTTTATTTTTTTAAAGACATTAACTTTTTTAAATTATGAAATAATGTTAATTACCGCAACACGAGTTAAATGTTATTTAACAGCTTTTTCATTATTATTATTATAAAGGAATGTTTATTTTCTTCTTTTTTTAAATTAAATAATTAAATTTAATATTGCATTTTTATTAATGTTTAGTATTAACAAATCTTTTCTTGGCACTTGTATTTTGAATAAAAATATGCTTAATTTTTGAGTTTTTAAAATGATTATTTCTTAAATTTCTATTAGTGACTTTGCAACTACAAATGATTTTTTACTTAAAAAAAATTAGCGAGTAACAAATAAAAAAAATTACGTTACTTTATTTGATTTATTTATCAAAAGTTTATTAGTTTATTATTAAAATTATTATTATTATTGTTAAAATTACATTGCTGAATATATTGTTTATCAAAATATAATTGCTGCGATTTAACTTGCGTTATAAAAAAAAGTTCAACTAACTTTTTAGTTCAAATGTTTGATACAGCACGATTTAACTTGCATTATAAAAAAAAGTTCGAATAACTTTTTAGTGCAAATGTTTGATGCAGCAGCTTATTTAAAATTTAATTTTGAGTAGAAAAAAAAAAAGGAAAAACGAAAAAGCAATTGCGATAAAAATAAGCTGATTTTTTTTTAAGAACAAATTTTAAAAATTGAACAATATTTAGTAATATTTTTAAATAGATTTAGAAACCCAAGCATTAACTTTAATTTTAATAAACTCATTTTTTAATTAAACATATTTTTTAAATCAAAATTAATTTATTTATTTTTAAATCTAAATTAAAATATTTTTTTTTAATCAGAATAAAATTATGTTTTTATTAAATTAGTTTTAAATTAAACCATATATTTTTTATCAGAATTAAATTATGTTTTTATGATCTTTGCTTCAAGCAAAGAAAAATTAAAAATAAACTTTTAATTTTATTTGAGTTTTTTTTCATTAATAAATATATACTAATGGAAAAAATTATTTAAATTATTATTCAGATAGCGCTTATATCAAACATAATTGCCATTCAAACTTTTGTAACAAATATTTTTTCATAAGCGTCATTCAAAATTAATGTGACTCTTTTTAAAATTAATTACTTCTTTTATCTTACCGCCTATAGTATAATTTAAAAGTTAAAAAATGATAAAAAGTAGCTTAACCGAAATCGCTTACTGCTTATGTAAAAATTGCTTAAGGCGTACATAAATCGCTACATGCTTAACACTTAAAACAAGACCTATTCTATGAATAAAATCCACCAAAAAAGATCATTTTAAAGATATTTAGTTTCTAAAAATGTCAAATTTTTCTATTTATGTGGAACTTGATTTGCTAATATAAATTGAGATAGAAAACAATGGGCCCGAGCCAAGGGTTGCGTTTTTTTTAAATGTCAGAATGCAATGATTTTTTTGTTTCTGCTTTTTTAAAGGCCGCACCTGAATTTTGTCATATCAGCAAGATGCTGTATAAAATTTTTTCATGCCTAACATCCTGTTTAGGTAATAAGAAATATTAGATATTATTTGAGTTAAGCTTTTATTCAATGCTTAAGTGTAAACATTAAATTTTACAATATTACACTAATAAAAGCTTGAAAAATTTTTGATGTAAGAAGTTATATTGTATCCAAGCTGTACACGCAAAAGATGACATTCAAAAAATTTAGCAACACAACAACTTCCTTAATATTTGTTAATAAAATTGTGCCTCAAAGCTAGTGGACTTTTATTATGTAATTGATTAAAAATAATTGATTAAAACTATTTAAAAAATTGCTGCTTTATTGGCTTTTATTAATTCACAGTTTTATTTATGTCTGTTTATACCATTTTTTTTATGTCTGAAAACATTCTTTTCTATACAAATCTAAAAACAACGAAAAAACAAAGAAAAAATTTGGCTTGTGGAGAATTTTAATAGTAATCAATTAGAAGATTTTAAGGGACCAAATGAAATATATACAAGATAACAAATGTTCAAGACAAAGCAGTCTTTGACTAAGCAAGAATTAATTGTATATATATACAAGGTGCTATTTAAGTGATCACAAATTGCAAAATCTGGAAATACTTCTTTAAAATTTAATATCTCATTTAGAGCCAGGAAAACTATTTTAATGAACAGGTCAATTCATCATATTGGGAAATTTTATGAAAAAACAAAAGAATAAATTTAGGAATGTATAAATAATAGCAGTCAGAACTTACATAATTTAATTTGTTTGTTTAAACATTATTTAATTCAAATATTATAAACAAAAAACAAAGTAATTATTATTAAAGGTCTGAAAAATATGCGCAGTTATCTTAAATCAACCAATCAAAAATTATACTTAAGCTATTTGCGCATTGTAGGAAACATTAAAATCCAATTTTAGTTTGGGGGAAATTTCGAACTTTTATTTAGTTAAAAAATTAGACATAAATTAATTGATATTAAAAATAAGGACAAATATAAAATAAATATAATTACATAGGTTTACTGTAATTATATTTATTTTATAAATATAATTACAGTAAACCACAGCTACCGTATTTAGCCAGAATAATGGATAAGTTGACAAAATAACAAATAACACAGGTCAACAAAAAAAAAAAATTTTTCTGGTGCCAAGCAAACAATTTGTTTTTTGTATAGCATTTCTCATTTTGATTTCAAATATGCAACTCTTATTTTACCATCACATCAAGTTGTAAAGTTATTTAGGTTCAAATCTTAAGTATTTAGGGTAAAGTCCCTAATATTGTCGAAAAAAAAGTTATTCAAAAGTATGTCAACCTGGGTCTCAAAAGAAGCAAATTTTCATAGAGATTATAGAAAACATAAATATTTTTTCTTAAAATTTATTGACAAAAAAAAAATATGTGAAAAAATGATAAAGACTCTTAAAAAAAAATTAAACAGAATGATATTCAGCAATAATACAAAAAATACTTATTTTTATTACAAATGAATAACATTTTTAAAATCTCTATGAAAATACGCTTCTTTTGAGACCCAGGTTGACATACTTTTGAATAACTTTTTTTTCAACAATATTAGGGACTTTACCCTAAATACTTAAGATTTGAACCTAAATAACTTTACAACTTGACGTGATGGTAAAAAAAGAGTTGCATATTTGAAATCAAAATGCTATACAAAAACAAATTGTTTTGTATAGCATTTTGTATAGAAATGCTATACAAAAACAAATTGTTTGATCGGCACCAGAAAAAAAAAATTTTTTTGTTGGCCTGTGTAATTGTATAGTAAATTTTTTAATATTCAAGATTTTTTTGGTGGAATAGTTCACCGTTTAATATTAAGAAAGATTTTATTTTTTTCTTATGAATAGTTGTATTTTTTTGCAACAGATAATATTCAAAAGAATATTCCAAAATTTAGAACAATAGTGTGATAATGCTAGATTACCAAAATGATTACCTTGTTTCCTTTAATTTTAGTGTTCTTTCTGACATTGAGTAGTGAATTAAAGTGCATAATAATGTTTGTGCATCTAGGATAATAGATTTGTGCATTATTAAAAGGACCTTGAATAAGATTCTTTCTCTAATTTTCAGCCAATGTAAAAAATTACAAATGATAAATAAATATATGTTAATATATATTGGCTTTTTCAAAATATCACTTAGAAACTCACATACACATTGCCTATTGTTTTCATTGTAATAAAACCGCAAGTATTTAACATGTGAAATATTATATCTCTACAACTCATATTTTTTTAAATATAATAACTCATAAAATTTTTAATAAGTTCAATGAGAAATACCAGTCATCTAGAGTATAGTATTTAGAAAATCATTGTATATTTTTCAAAGTATTGCAACACAATACTTTGAAATAACAAAAAAAAAATATAAACTAATAAAAACTTATATATTTAAACATTCAGGTAACCTAAATTATGATAAAAATATTTTTGTTATAATTGATCTTTAGATTAGTCATAATAGTATGCATATTGCTTCAAGTTGCAATTTCTAATTGTAAAAACAAAAAAAAATAAAAAATCATTTTATTTCAGAAATGAAAATGTCTATATGTTATTAGAGATTTTTATTTTTAAAAAACTATGAGTTGTTTAAACTTTTAAACACCTGTCTTTAATTCTATATTTAAATATATGCGCTAGAGATTTACAAGCATTTAACTGACGAATCAGAATTGAGAAAGCAGGATTAACTGACGATTCAGAATTGAGAAAGCAGGATTACAAAGATTTGATTGGTGGTCATATTTGATTTACAAGAAAATGTTAAACAAGATAATAAATAAGATTTAAAGAAAATGTTAAATAAAATTTAAATAAGTAGTCACAATTTTTTTTTAAATTAAAAAAAAAAATTTATCATCACTAAATTCCACTAGACTGTTATGATTTGCAGTTGTTTAATTTTTAATTGCATTATATTTTTTATTTTCTAGTTTTACCTGATAATTTGTCAAATGAATTAATTTTTGATATTGAAGTTTAAATTATAAATATTAGTAGTAATAATAATAATAACAATAATATGGTATTATTATTATTATATGGTTTCATTGTGAAATTATCTACCATAATTTTAAGATCAATGCACAAATATTTTTTACAAAAAATAACTAGTTTTGTGATACTAACAGTGCTTTTATATATATATATATATATATATATATATATATATATATATATATATATATATATATATATACACACACACATTGACTATTGTATAGCCTGCTGCTGCAAGGTAATGGTGATACATTGACTGAGGGTTTGGAATGGCAGCGAGAGAGAGAGAAACGCATACTAACAGGACATTTTTTTATTCCTGTAAAAAACATTTAACTTTTTTAATTAATTTGAAATTTTGCTGAATGAAAACATTTTAAAAGTTTTATTGAGTTAATCTTGTTTTCATAATACTTTGTGTATACTATTTATATTATTCTTATTTATCCTTTTTTATATTTATTTTATTATATTATTTACTTTATACTATTCTATTTATTCAATTTTACTGTATATATTGATTTTTATTTATTTTATTCTCCTAATAAATTTGTTATCTAAATAAGTAATCTAAATAAATTTGTTGTTTAAATAAATGTATTAATATGCCTTAATATGTTTATATATAATGCATATAAAAAAAATATACTATTTTAAATAATAGTTATTATTCAGCTAACAATGATAACGTTTCAAAGATTACAAGAATGCAAACCAATCCACATTAGCTGTAACAATTAATTCAAACATTTTATAACAATAAACTTTTTTGGGGCAACTTTATACTAGCAAGCACACTGTTACACAATATTTATATGTTGATATACTACAGAATGCAGTTTGAAATATGAAAGTCATATAAATAATATGGCAACAAAACTATTTTATTATTTATTAATACATTTTAATAGTGTGTTTTGAAATAATTTTTTTTGCATTTTTCTAACTTTTTAAATCTAATATTACCATTTATTAAATAAGATTTATAAAATAAAATAGTTAATTTTTTTATAATAAATTGAAAATTTATTACCTGTAATATCGACTCTGAAGGTAACTAGATGCAACAGCCTTTGAGGTATGAGTTGCACTACCAAAATCAACAACTTTTACTCTATATGGCTGACGTTCTTGTTCTACTAACATTATATTTTCTGGTTTAAGGTCTGAATGAATTAAATTCATTTGCTTAAGCTTCAATAATGTTGTTGCCACTTGATGTAGTATTGGTCTTACATATTTTAAACTTAAGGGTTTAAATTTTGTACTGCGAAGAAAATCATAAAGATTTTGTTGCAGCATTTCAAACACAACACAAGTGTGGTTTCTATGAGTAAAACACTCTATAGCTCTTACATAGTTATATTCTTCAGAGTCTTCTTGCATTAATAAACTAAGTATATTAACTTCTATCTCAGCTTGTTTTCGGTAAGAAGGATGATCTTTGGATATTTTTACTGCAACTAACTCATTAGTGTGACGCTTCCAGCATTTTACAACTTGACCAAATGTTCCTTTTCCAAGGAATTCCAATACCTCATACTCACCTGTCATGGAACGCAAAATCTCGTGAGCAGTGATTTTGTAGTCATACAGGGAATCATTATTTTCAGTTTCTTGGTGCAAATAACTTTTATGTTTTCCATGAACAGGACTGTCATCCGGAATAATAATAAGTTCATTCATTATAAACACGTAATATGGCAAGCAGTATGTGCATATATAAATGTAAATTTATATATCCAAGATTCAAGTTACAAAATACTTTCAACGACCTCTTAAAAACACAACTTATGCCATAATATTATAAAGCGTACATTTAAAATGTTCCATTGTTTTCCTTTTTATAATGCAAACGCACTCTCTAAAAGTATTGATTTTCAGGCTTTTTATACAAGAATACGGTGTGAAAGATAAGAATATTTGCAAAATAATTTATTAAAGTGACTCAAAGACTTCGGCTGTTTAGCTCTTCCTTTAAAAAAGTAACTAAGCTACTGTAAAATAAAGACATACGACGTAATAATTGCTAAAAAATTTAGTTCATTTACACACAAAAAATCAGTTAAATATAATTCTAGTGTGCGTGAAATGTGGGACTCGTTCAGTATTTTTGAAAAAAGTTATCTATGAATAACAGCCATTTTTCATTGATATACTTTAGACATTTTTGCTTCCCGAATACGGTGTTTATTTTTTCACACATAACACGAATTATATACACCGCGCGGGAAACTAAAGAGTATGGGGCGAGAGAAAAAGGAATATGAGTTCATCCCTACCCAGAATGCTGCAATAAAAATATTTTTTCGTTATCGTTGATTGGGCTGAAACTGCACACCTCAGTAACCACATTGAGTTTTTAATGCTCTTTTTTTAAGATTCACACGGTATCTAGTTTACAATCGTTGTGATCGAATAAAGAATTATATTCCAAATAACAATGACTCAAAGCAGTTCGAATAATTTATTTGAAAACTAAATAAATTACATTTATTACTGTTTTTATAATTTAAGAGTTATGCAAAACTAGGGATGATGGATGCTATTTTTTATGGTTAAAAAAGATAAGTTTCCAGTTTAGTAATAACTCCAAAATTGTATATGTTTATACTAATACGTTTATATACTAATGTGTTTATACTAAAATATGTTTATACTAAAATATGTTTATACTGAAACGAGAATGACTCTTTTGCTTTACAAAAAATGCGGGCGGTTGGAGCCTGAAAACAATAAAATCTCAAAACCTGTGCCATTCTACACCGCGAATCGCAAATGTGAGGCAATAATTTAATGAGTCTTAAAATATTATTTTAAATTAGATATATATTAATCAATAGATTTTAATTTTCTTATACAAAGATTCAGTGTTGAAAGTTATAACGCTTTATTTTGAGGGGTTTACAATTTATAACCCTTTATTTTAAGTAGTTTACAGTTTAGACACAAGCTTTTAAACTATTTGATTTTCTAAGCTTATAGTCACTTTAACTTTTTGAAAAGAATTACTATTTGATAGAATCATAACCACAACAAAGTTTTCTTTCTATGTCTGAAAGTTATCTTTCGTGAACATTAAAAAAAAAACTACATAGATCATCCATTATTAAGTTAATTAGAACTTTTTCGCATATAGTTAACTACTTTATGCATTTTAACACTTAACATCGTTACAATATTTGCAGTCTATCATTTTCAAACGAAAAGAAGCCTATCAATAACAATTACTGAACTAAATATTTTATATAAAAACAATATATGTTTGTATAATCAATTATCATTTAATACTTAGGTGAAAATCACTCCTTGATTAATTGCACTTTTCAGACATTGAATGCTAGAAGATCCGAAATTAGAATAAACAACTAATTAGGAAGAAAGTCTATATAGTAAAATAAGAACAAGAAAAGATTTAATCAAAAAGACTTTTGTACTTTTTATAAAAACTAAAAAATAGTTTTATTTGATTAACAAGGTTTATTAATCAGCAAAAACTGACGTTCAAACAAATACTGCTTAATAGTTAAACAATTTTAAAATTCCCTCTCACTCTCTCTCCTCCTACAAACACACACCCTTTTTACAAAGTACTTTTGGGTAACATTTCATATGTATGTTTGAACTGTTTCCTACAACATTTAGAAAAAAAAAGTTACATGTTTTTTCAAAACAGACTATAAAATATTTTAATTGGGAATTAATAGTCTACAAAACGAGAATTATAAGAAAAAAGCAAATGATAGAAGATAAAACTGTATAAATAAGAAAAACATGAAAACGTAACTCCAAAACACCATTATTTGAGAAAATGTTTTTTGATTATGAAGAAACAGTAATAGTAAAAGGATGCATTTTTTGCTCAGTCACGCAAAATAAAGTTTTAAATGATAAAACAAATTACGATTGGTAAAGCAGTGACCATGGTAATATTTGTTGAAAAGAGAAAGAGATGCAAACTTACGATAAGTCTGATGAGAAAAAAAAGAGAGATGCAAACTTACGATAAGTTGATGAGAAAATTGAAAGAAAAGCAAAATTATGATAAGTCTGATGAGAAAAGAGAAAGAGATGCAAACTTACAATAAGTCTGATGAGAAAAGAAACAGAGATGTAAACTTACGATAAGTCTGATGAGAAAAGTGCTTAGTGGCTAGTGGGTTGGAGCCTTCCCCAACCCACGAGACACAGCGCCTTTTTTCTTTTTTTTTTTTAGGTATCTAAAAAAAAAAACAATTTATAACTAAAAAAAACTGAAAAGCAAAAAAGCAGAGGAATTGTTAATCATTACCGTCATTATTATTAACGGTATTATCAAAAACTTGGAGTCATTTTTAGCTGTCATATCATGTCAAATGTGTTTAAAAAAGTTGTAGGATAGAAAAGCAAAAAATTTATCCAATGTTTAATCGTCACAATACAAACGTTTTGTCGTGTACATAAAAAAAAAAAGACAAGTACTTATTGTATAGCAAGTTAGACGATATTTTGCCTAACCATTTCGCCCAAAGTCAAAAAAGAAGATTTTTTTATTCTTGCTAACGGATTTTTTCCTATCTGTTAGACCAAATACAATCCTGCGGCTTTTTAACGATCTTAAAAATTTAGCAATGAGTTATTACGTAGTTTTAGAGGGTTTTTATTTACCGATACCGTTTTATTTAATAATTGTTGTTTATAGAAAAAAAAAATTTTTAGTTTGTGTTATAATTACCGAGTTAATTATTAATATTATAAAATTTTAGAGAAAGTTTTTTTCTTTAATTTTATTTATTATTTCTTTTAATTTATTTAAAAAATACTTTAGTACCCCCGTCATCAAAAAAGATTAACACTAATGTTTTTCTGCATGATATATATTATACCCTAAGTTTTCTTCTGACTTAATGCGTGAAATATCGTTCAATACATAACGCCGTTAACCCTTTAACAGTCCCGTGTTGTTTTTAAAATATGGTCGCTATTAGTCCAGCTTTTTTTTTGAAGTGGTCTCTAAATGTCATGTGTTTTTAAAATCATTGTGTTTTTTTACTAATAGAATAAAAAAAGTTTTTTACTATTTTTAACATTATTGACTACTACAAAATGTTATTATTCAAGTTTAAGAATATATAAATCATACTACATAAACAAAATATTTTAAAAATCTGTTCACTAAAAATCACTTTTTGTATGATAATTGGAAAAGCATGGAGCTCCACAAAGTCCTACAATACATTCTACACATTCATATCTTGAATCTTTTTAAATTTTGTGTTTGAAACATACCACACTCTTTGAGTGTGGTATGTTTCTTTTATTATTATGTTCAATAATCATTTATCAAATATATCTTTTCATTATTGATTCATCAAATGTATAATTTTCTATCTTTTCGTGAGTAAAAGTTTTGTACTGAAAGAACTTCCTTATTTGTCATATTTAAAATTAAAATGAACACCTGTAAAAATGAATTATTGAAACAAAAGCTCTGTAATTATGTAATTTTGTTACAAGTAAACGTATAATTACTGACGAACAAGAAGGAAATATAAGGAGATGCATAAAACGGTATAATTACGGCATGGACATTTGGGATTCACTTTTAGTTTGCGTAATATGACGCAATATAAAATATATTTGCATGGACTTTTAATGGGTTTAGAGCAATTCTTTAAAACATTTTAAAAATTGTTTATTTTTATATTTTTCAGCCCTATATTATCTTTAAAAATAAATGAATTCAAGCTTTTTTTAAATTACTTCAGTTAAGGTATAAAATTTAGCTTCACAGTTCATGGTATCAACATTTAAAATTTAGCTTAATGTATCAAATTTTAGTTTAAAATGACGTTTCTGCTCAACGAGAAGTCAAAAAAATAGTTTTTACAAGCAATTTTTTTATTTTTATTTCATTTTTAATTTAATTTATATTTAACCTCAAACTTTTTGCATATTTAATTTCAAATAAAATATATTTTTAATTCCAAAAAAGTTATATATTTAGTTTCCAACCATGTCTGTAAACTTAGTAGAGGTAGTAAAAAAAAAATTATTTTAAATTTAAAGTTTTTTTTTCGATAAAAAATAATAGTTTTCACAAAAAATAAATATTTGATTAAAAAAATTTTGTAACAAAAATATTTTGATAAAACTGTTTCGTTTAATAATAATAGTCATATTACAGAGCGAAAGTGCATTTAACCATTTACGCCTCCTTCTTTAACAATGTCGTTACCCGGACACTTCAGAAGCTCGAACCTCTTGGTTCAGAGCCAAAAAAATTTTCTCTGCGACGCGACTGCTTTTAAAGCTAATAAAGAAATGTAAAAAAAAAAAAAAGTTAAACAAGTTTCATAAACAGAATTTGCAACGTAAGATTATCTAATATGGAGCTACAGCATTATTTATATCAAAACAATAAAATAAAATCTAATAAGAGATAATATCAATTATATATATGCTAGATGTTTAACTTGCGGGATTTTATTGGACGAAAAGTGAAGTCTCTTTTTTTGTTAAAAATTTAATCTGTCTTTAGTGGATAATATATTATCATACTATAGTTTATAAACTCCACAAAAAGGAAAAGTACTTAGATCTCAAGAATATATAGCATATCATAAAAAGAAAACTCCAAAGCGATCCATTAATGGAGAATTTAAATCAATTTGTCGTTCAAAAAAGCTATATAAACTTTTAAACCGAGAAAACTTGTGCATAATTGAAGACGATGAAACTTATTGCAAAAGGATTTTTCACAATTGCGAGGGCAGCAATATTTTTATCAAAGATAGATGATGTTGCGAAAAAAATTAATTATATTCAAACTGAAAAATTTACTTTCAAGTTCCTTATATGGCAAGCAATCTGCTCTTATAGTTTAAAAAGTACACCATACATTACTCGTAAAACTTTGAACGCAGATTTAAATATAAAAGAATGCTTAAAGAAACGTCTTTTGCCATTTATAAAAAAAGCATGAAATGCCCACAATATTTTAGCCTTATTTAGCTACAATTCACTACTCCAAGATGTCTTTAGAATGATATGAACAAAATGGCGTCGAACTTGTACCTAAGGAAGCAAATCCTCCAAATTGACCTAATTTATTGAAAGTTATTGGTCAATTATGAAAGGAACCTTATTGAAAAGCAAAAAATTAGTTACAAATAAAAAAGATTTTAAGAAAAAATGGATAGCCACCTCAAAAAAACTCATAGCAAGATCCAGCAGATGATGTTAAGTACTCGCAAAGATATTCGATTTCTATTTAAGCGTCCGGTAAAAAATGTAAAAAATTATTAAAACAAATAAATAATTCAATTAGCTTCATTGTGTCAAAAAATTACTAAAATCTGTTGAGTAGTTTTCGCTTAATTAACAATTAAAGGGGCTGAGTTTCATCGTGTTCAACCAATATCCTTAGAAACGTGAAAAGTTGTTTTGATAAATTTTCAGGTGCGCTCATAAAAAAAACGTTTCAGAGGCAGCTCAGATAAAGGCTATTCGCATAAATCTAAAAGCATCGGCATATTTTTTAAAGCTAAAACAGTATTATTATTAAAGTTATAAAACTTTTATTTTTTTTTAAAACATCTTCTCTTCCGACAAGGCCTCAAGCAACTACTATAATAGTTGGAAGTTACTGGAAGTGAAAAGATGAAGATTATAAAGCAAGATAACAATTAACAGACGACTTGAAAGATCGCAAATTATATGAATCAGGAAAACAAGACGAAGGGAACATTTTCTTTACTTTTTACATATCTTACATAAATACATATATTGTTAATGCCCAACAAACATTTTTGTAGTTGATTTGGAGTGGACCTATATGAACTTTTTGAGCGGTTAATTAAGGTTTTGCTCATCGGTTACATAGTGGACAATCAGTAGCATCCTATATAGGATGCCTATAAAGGTCTACTGAAATTCAGCTATAGAATATTTGCTGAATACAGACGACAAAAACATACTTCCAGAATAATCGTAAAAACAAATTTACACATGCTAAATTCCTACTTAAAGAAATAAAAGTGGTTAATATTTATTAAATTCATTTCTGCATTATTATATTTTTTATGCTTAAATAAAAAACGGGTTTAGTTCCTACTCGATTTTAGTCGATTTAGAATAAACTTTGTTCAAACGATTATAAACAAATTTAACAGAAGAACCACTGCTAACTTTATAGTACCAGGGAAAAAAAGTATAATTTTTATAATACTTTAAATGTTCTTAATTACTGAGTTTTAATAACCAATTAACCTATTTTTCGAATTTTCTAGATCATGATTAAATAACGTTTTTTAAACCTTTTTTTTAATAATATCTATATTTTGACAGGGGAAGACCGTCAAGATATAAAAGTAAAAAAGATAAATTTATATATTTTGCGGTTTTTTAATAGAGGTTGGATGAATTTTGGAATATAATTAAGTTTAAATTTGTAACCAGACTTTTTTTAATGGTTCCTGATACAAATGGGCAGAGTTTCAAAAAACAGTTTAATTAGATGAATTAGCTGACAGCCTTAATTCTATTGAACGAGGAAGTTGCTTTAAAATGCATCAACATGTATATAAGTTAGTTCATCATTTGGTTTACGAAACGATCTAAAAAATTTGTTATTGAAGTTAAATTTTACATCAAAGAAATTCACAACTTTTATGTTACATTATATAGAAATAGCAAAATTGTTATTTTAAAAACTTGAATTATAGGTTTTTTTTATTGTATCCATAAGGTGGCCACTAATATTTTTAAAAACCGCTATTTCATCAAAGAAGTTCACAACTTTTATGTTCCATTATAGAGAAATAGCAAAATCGTTATTTTTAAAAACTTGAATTTTAGGTTTTTTTTATTGTATCCATAAGGTGGCCACTAGTATTTTTAAAAACCGCTATTTCATGGGCTCGGTATAAGCCAAAATCTGTTTTGTTATAATGCTAGGATAGTTGAAAAAGAAGAAAAATTCCGACACGCTTACATATCTTCGCGCCGTCAAAAGCTCACATTACAACATCAAACAAACCACTGTTCATTTTAATCCAAGGTTGCTCATTATTAAACAACAACGATTTTTGGGTTTGTTTAATTATCAGTTTGTTTTCGTTTTTAATTGTTACAATTTTCTCAGCAAATTAAATCGGGTCATTTAAAAGATTGTCATTGATAGATGGATAAAAATAAATAATGTCAAAAATTAGAAATTTATAAAAATGCGTTTTTTTTGAATCAATCTAAAACGTTTTACATGCTTTTCCATTGATTGAGACAGAGAATATCTTTCAGCTCTGCAATGACGTTAGATAAAATAAATTTACTAATTCTTCCGATTTCATTTTTTGCCGGTTTTTAAAGGCAGACAGTAGGTTTGTTTTTTCTTTATGATCTTTTAAAGCGATAAAGCAGTTAGATGGTGCATTAATTTTAGTTCTGCTAAAAACCTCAAGATTTTTTAACATAATTTTTCCCTCCATATTTAGTAAACTACTTAATATATTTAACAGGCTATTTATTTATTTTATCAATTATTTATTTAACTTATTTGCAACTCTAATTTGTCATAGAATGTAGTAATACCAATAGAGTTGGCATGCAGTTTATTGTATTGGTCTTTAGAGAATTGATATAAATTCGATGGTTTATCGACTAGTGTAAACGTTTTTTCCAACTTGAATATTTTTTTGATATCGTCGGCAAGAACATATTTCGTAATTTATTTTCGAGTGATTTTTACAACGTATTTACTAAGTATAATATTTGGGAATGTATGTATGTATTTGCCAATAAGAAAAAGTAACATCGTAAAATATATTTTAAAAAGTAAATAAATTACCCGACAGAAGCTAGACGAGCACAAACTTAATTTATCACCAAGCACCAAAAAATCATTAAATAAAATATAGTTTGACTCTTAGGCACACTTTTAATAAATATATATTAAGAACTCTCGACTTCACATTTTAAAAAGGTCCTTACTTCACATATAAAGAGTAGAGGATTAACATTGAGGTAAATGACACCATGGTCTTAGGCCTAACAACTTAAAAGACCCAAAATTTTAATTTTTAAGAAAAAAAAAATTTTCTTAACACCTAAGAAAATTTTTAGATAATTAAAATATTTCTCTGCATAATTAATCAAAAAAAATTAAAACACATTATCACCTAACAAAGTTTTCACTTCTTAAGAAAGCTATGCAAAAGGAAAAAAAAGTTTTTAAAATATTTCAAAAACAAACTTGTGTTAACATTTTAACTGGGAAAACTATTCAAAATTCAAGATAAGCGAGTATTTTTTCTAATTAAAAAAGTCTTTTGAAGTAAAACATACATAAAATGTTTTGAACTTTTTTAATTAAAACTACGATTGCGAAAAAGTTCAGCATAGGCATTCGGTAATTGGATTCAGTTAGTGTTTTTATTGCACGTATTACGTGGCTAAATAATGTCTGGTTCTGGTCGAACTTATGAAAGCTGCGCTGCATAGCTAAAAAAGCTTCAGAAAAAAGTAAGAGAAAAAAATATATCAAAGAACACGATAACTATAAGTCTAGAATAACAGCCGGATATAAACGCAAGGCGGGGAAACGTGTCATACTTGTCATCAACTATTTACGAAAAAGTGAATGTTATTTTAATCGATCAAGCGGTGCTAGTATAGTCAGTAAAATAGTATAGCCAGTGAAGTAGTATAGTTAATGAAATGAAGGAAGCAAATTATTATTTGAGTATTTCTGTCTTATTCAGATGATAATGATATAGATATCGCTGTCATATAACGGAGTTGGAGAAAGTGTTCCAACGGTTAATCCACGCTATATTTATACCGTGTTTTGCACATTCATTAAATTTAGTAAAAACAGTGCAGTTGGTTGTTGTAAAGCTGCTGTAAATATTTAGATTTTTAAAAAAAAGTATACACATTTTTAGTGCATAAAGACAACGCTAAAATATTCTTCTTTTAAATAATAAATAGTATAATTAATGGTATGCTGTCAAAAAAAACTATAAATTAATTTTAACATAAAAACCTCTATTATATAAATTACAATACACCACGAAAAATAACTATTTTTGAAAAACGAAAATAAACCGAACAAAAATAGTTAATATAGCTTACAGGAATTTGTTCTATGAGCAGTTTGTTCTATGAAGAGCCTACAAAAGTATTGACCTCAGCAGTCACCAAAAATTGTATTGATTAAACTTGAAATTTTTGAAATTGTTTAAAAACCTCAAGTTAGATGAATCAGAAAAATAATGATTGTGAAGAGAAATTTTACACCTTTGAAGTTTTTAATAAAAATTGAGAGGGAAAAAAATTTTAAAAACGGAAGGCAGGTATGTAGGTAAAGTTTTTATAGAGGGTAGTTAAATAAACACCGAACTTTTTTACAAAACATTTTCATCTAACACAAGCATGAAAGTACATAGGCTTGGAGTTTGCAGAACTTCTGAAATTGTCATATCTGGAATCCTTCCACCGAGCCAAAGAATGCTCAGCATACTTTTACGTTTTATGAGATGGTTCACTAAACTTTACATTATTTGCTGAATAAAGTTATTCTTTTGATAACATAAGTAAAAACAGTGTCTGTCTTGCGTTTGACATAAAGATCATTTGCTATTAAGCTGGCTTATAATAAATTGTTCCAATTATTTATAAAAGAATGAATAAAAATATTAAAGAGGCTTCAATTTTTCTTAGCACTAGGCAGTTTTAAATGAGTAATAAGTTATTAGGGTGTATATAAGTCATTAAAGCAACAAAATTAAGAATGTTTTTTTTACTTATATCTACAAACTTTTTCAATGTTGAAAACTCTTGCATCTTTTTAAACATAAATATTTTACTGCTAATATAATATAAAAACAAAATTTTCAAAAAAAAATTTTATAAAAAAAGAATAGGATTTATAGACAGGAGCTGAATAGAGATATCTAAAAACACCACAATCTTTTTTAGAAATCACCAAAAAAATCACCACAATTTTTTATTTATGTTGGCTTTACAAGTTCAAAATAAAACAAGTTCAAAATAAAATAAGTTTATGTTGGCTTTACAAGTTAAAAATAAAACAAAAATGTTAAAACTCCAAAGTACAACTCCGATAATTTATAAAGTATAAAAATCTTTATAATCATGTATATTTAATTAATAGTCAATAGTATAATCTATATAAATTTAGCGTCCGTCATTCATATATATACCCGTTATTTCCGTTGAATATAAAGAAAAACAGAGAATAAAGTTTTATTTAAAAAATTAATCAAGTTTTTTAGTCATAGTGTATAATATATACGTGATTATGATCATGATATCATGAGACTAGGAGTTAAATGACTAGGATGTTAGTGATAAAGTCAAGTTTGATTAATATAAAAGTTTTACCTTAGCATCGCCAAAAAAAACAACTACGAAATGACTCACTCTGTGAACTAATTAACAACATAATTAACACTAATTAACAATTAGCAACATACTAATTTTAAATATAATCCAATTACGAGTGCTTTGTGAAATTTTAGCATAAATGGAATGTGTCTAATCTTCTATGCAATTGGTCAGAATTGAGGGTTTTAATTACTCAGCGCAACTGTTGTACGACAACATGAGTACTAAGTCAGCACTCATATTATCATATAAAACGGCTTAATAGGTCATTTCTTTTTTGGGGAGATTATCAAGTTATATTTTATTACAAAATAATGGTATACCCTAATAAAAAAGTTCTATAGAAGCTTATATGAATTTGGAAAAAAAAAAGACAAAACTTTGATAGTTAAATATTTTTAACTCATGTTTTTTAATTTAATGGACGTAAAGTCAGAAATTTTTAAAGGATCCTATAGGATTTTTTGACTAGATTATCTTTTCTATTAGACAACCTTTATTTTAAAAATAAATATATTAGGTATTTTAATTGATAAAATAAAAATCGATTAGATGCTTTGGAACTTTTTAAACTTGGAGGTATCCTAAATGGTTTGACACAGACTAGGAAGACACAAGTTTAACAAAAGCACTTGCTAATGCTTTTTTTTCCAATATATCACGGACAGATGCACAAATTATTGCATAAATGTGGAAATGGTGTCGTGATAGAGCGCTCGCCTCATAAGCGAGAAGCTTCAAGTTTGATTCCCACCATATCTCCAGTAGCACCGCGCTCAACTTGTTTCTTCGTGCAGCAGCCTTGTTCGTGTTTCGGAGTTAAAGAGTTGAGAGAGGGTTGTAACAAAAACTAAAGTAGCCTCCTGAATGTAGTGGTCTTCTCGACCTTGAGGAGGTGAAAAAAAACAATTTAATTTTTAAGATGATCGTTTCTTTGATTGTGTGTTATGACGCGTTGTTTGAGGTTAAATAAAAAACTTTTGGCAAAACAATCGGATAAACTTATCGCCATAAAATGGATAGCTAAACTTAAAAAAAAAACAAAAACAATAATGTAAATAATAAAATAAAAAAATATAAGTTAAAAAAAAAAATAAGTTGATAAAAAAAAATGCTACATGAGAGGTACGCTGATGCTACATGAGAGGAACTTCTTAGGTACGCTGCACTGTCATGACGATGTAAAAACGAATTAAAACAAACATGTGACATATGTCATTCAATTTCCTTATTCCTGAAAGCCATTGTCACTTTTGAAAGTAAAAGGGTTTTTATTAAGGATTTTAAATTTAATTTTTTAATTAAAGGGTTTTAATTAAGGATTTTGAATGTATAATAAAAATCACTTCTCATGGGTTACACCTAAGCAAAGAGAGCTCATCACGCCTAAGCAAAGAGAGCTCATCACACCTAAGCAAAGAAAGCTCATCGCACCTAAGCAAAGAAAGCTTATCACACCTAAGCAAAGTAAGCTCATCACACCTAAGCAAAAAGAGCTCATCACACCTAAGCAAAGAGAGCTCATCACGCCTAAGCAAAGAGAGCTCATCACACCTAAGCAAAGAGTGCTCATCACACCTAAGCAAAGAGAGCTCATCACACCTAAGCAAAGAGAGCTCATCACACCTAAGCAAAAAGAGCTCATCACACCTAAGCAAAGAGAGCTCATCGCACCTAAGCAAAGAGAGCTCATCGCACCTAAGCAAAGAGAGCTCATCGCACCTAAGCAAAGAGAGCTCATCGCACCTAAGCAAAGAGAGCTACTATAGAAAATTTTAAGATTAAATAAAAATTTTATTTCTTGGTTTTCATAGTTAAAATCATTCAGTAACCCTGACTCCCTTTATACACTAAGGATTTATTAGTTTATTTATGAAAGCAAAAAATTTTGTTAAAAAAACGCTCAACTTTAAAAATTGCTTATTTCAGTCTAAGCGCAATCAGATTTTAATTTTTACATTCCAAGGTCAACGATTAAACTCTTTAACTGAGAAACACAAATCTTTATTTTAGGTCTTCAGGCTTTCAGGTCAGTATTAGTTCTTGTAACAAGAGATAAAATTAAAAAACAACAACAAAAAATATATTAAATAATTTGCATATTTTTATCTAATTGCTCAACATATGTATTACTAAAACTAAAATTTTAAAAAAACCCCTCGATTCAACCCATTTCTTCTGATTTCTAGTACTAACTTTTTTGTTGTTTTTGCGATTCTTATTGAATTATTTCTTTATTTGTTGGTTATTATAAGTCTCCTCATATCTTAAAAATGTTCCCAGAAAATATTCCCAAAAAAGTGTTGTAAAATATATGACAATGGGGCAGAGTTGTAATCTAGAATAATGCACAGGTATATTAGTGATAAAAAAAAGCTACTCTTATTTTTTTCATACTTCATAATCAACCAATTACGTAGCACAATCTTACTGTAAATTTTTTAAATTTTCAGTCCACTTAGCTGAACAATGATTTCAGGCAGTAAAGGCAAAAAAATATATACAACTTTGCATTTCATTTATTTCAATCAAATAATTACGATGACAAACATAATAGCAAAAAAGTAAAAAAATTCAATAAAATTATAAACTTATTTAGAATTAATAATTTATAGAAAAACTTAATTCGATAACAAAATTTTATGAGTATGTTTTAAATTTCAATATGAAACATCTACTTATAAACATATATTTTTAAAGAAAACTATAACAGACTTTATAAATAACAGTAAGGTAAATACATAAATTGTACAATAAATTTTTAACTAAAAATGAAGAAAACAATGCAATTTCAAGGATAGACAAACACTGCTAATTGTCCGCTAACTACTTTTTTAAACTTTGAAAAAATACTCTAAACTTAATTTAAAATAAACACAGTTTTTAGTCAACTCAGTATATTATGATATTTAAATAGTATCGCATAAGTAAAAACATAAAAAAATCTACATAAATAATTTACATTATACATATCTATTGCAACAGTAATGCAAATAACAATGCACCATTGATGCAACAATGCAAATAACAATGCATTAATGATGCATTGATGCAAATGATGCACCAATGATGCATTATGTGTTTTAAATATTAAGGATGGTGAAAACTGAAAAAATTAATCTCATATTTAAATAAAGAAAAAAAGATTTGAAAATAAATAATTCCTCGGTAATGAGATTGAAAAATTTCTGCAAAGCAGAAATTTTAAATGTTATATAAAGTATATTATATATAATATATAGTATATATGTGATTTCTACATTATAAAACTATTTTCATTGAATGAAAATGTTATTTTTTCTCCAAATAAATTAGAATGATAGCTAAAAACTTGTGTAGAATTTAAAAATTATTCTAAAGAAGAAACATGCATTTCCAACTCGTATACTTATGCACAGTTCAAGTATTGTGATAACTATGCAACACAGTTCCAATAATACAAGTATAAAATAAGCAAACTAACTTTGTGAAGATATAGCAGATATTGAAAAATCTTTTTCTGTGAAATCTGGAAAATTGTCAAAATCAAACGAGGATCTGCTTCGTTTTTTGCCGACTCCTAATTGTGTATTTGTACTAATTGGACTGCTTGAATTAGATGACGAGAATTCCTCGCAATCACTTGTTTTTCTCTTATTATGTAAAGAAAATTTACCTGCATTTATTTTTAGCTTCTTTGCTTGCAAAATATATTCTTCACAGCATTGAAACAACTTTGTAATAGGTACAGGAGAACTAACTGGTTTTCTTCTAAAACTGAAGTCAGGACTTGGAGGAGGAGCACAGGGAAGAGAGTTTTGATCTAAAAGTATTCCAGATTTGGATGAATTTAAGTCAATATTAAACAACATCATTTCGAGATCCATTTCTTTATTTCTTCATTAAACAAAATGATAAAGTATTTTAAGACAGAGTTCCAACTAAATCAATAATGGTATACTTTTTAACTGAAGTGAAAAGAATTTTTTTACGGGTAAAACCCACAAAACGTAAACCAATTAAATTGCAGATTATTTAACTTAAGTAACCAATCAAACTTGAGGTATTCAAAATGACAAACCTAGTGAATAGGTTAAAACACAAGCCGTTAAAGGTATATCATCAACGTCTAAAAAATATACCATTCTATATTCTGCCCTAGTGTAATAAAAAAAGTTCCAAGAAACTGATCAAGTATAATTAATTTTTTGTTCAAAAACTGAAAAAATGTAGTTAAACTTTCTAAAATAACTGATTTTTTTTTTTAATTTTGCCTAAATTATATTTTTTGCCACTCGAAAATATTATTTTCACTAAAAAAATATTTTTTATGTTATTGCATCTAGTATGAAACCAATAGATTAAAAAAATAAAATAAAATCAAAATACAATTGCTGTACAATCGACAGATAATTTCGGCTTCGTCATAACATCTAACATAGACATAACGTCATTTTTATCAATTATCTTTTCATCGCGTGCTTTGGGGCGGATAACACTTTATCGTATTTACATTATTTGAAACCAGTTTAGAATGATTTATTGACATAAAAGTTTATGAAATTTAATAATTAAAATGAATGTTCCATCTAATCTCATTGAAAACGAAGTTTGGCTTCATTTTTATCTACTTTTCGAACCTAGTCTCTTTTAGTGCGTTGATTTATTATAAGACTTATTTTTGAATAAAAACCCCATTCTTAAAAATCTAATGTTTTTTTTTCTAATCGGGTTAAATAAAGTTTTTATGTATTTAAAATGTGTACATCCCTCGGTACTTCAAACTGAATTTAAAAAAAAAAAAGTTTCTAAAATATCTAGTAAATTAAAACTAAAATTTAATGAAAATGATAAAACTTAATAAACTTAAATATCTAAATAATTATATTTTTCAGATGATTAAATTTCTAAATTTTAACGTTAAAATATCCAGCTTCAAAATGACTGGAATTAAAAGAAGTTTAATGATGTAAGACATGCCCAAACAATCTTTTTTTAAATAACAACTATTTTTAATTATATTATAATTCTATTATTATTCATTAGCGATGTGTAAAAGCATATAATGATAAATATAATAAGATAATAACTTATATGATGATGAATTATTTTTTATCATTTTGTTTTAATAAAAGTAAATATTTCTTTATTTCAAGAATAAAAAGTAGTTAACTGTTTAAACGCAATGACGTTTTATACTTTATATTTGTTTTAACTTTAAAAAAAGGTGTTGTTTCACTTATTTTAACTATATTTTATGTTTGCTTTTTTAGTTTTCTTTTATTATAAAGTAAAATGCAGTAATCCCTATTTTTCTCAGTTCAAGTTTTTATGCCCAAATTTTTTTTAATGTTTTTTTTTTTTTTATATATTTTAATATCTTTTTTTTAGCATAATTTAACTTGTGTTAAGTGATTTTGCATCGATTACAAATTTCTTAAAGAGAAATTAAATTTACAAGATGAATTTTTGTGTGAAAACGAGTTTTAATAAAGTTAATTTTTTAAGTTAACTTTATTAAAACTAGTTTAATCAACTAGTTTTAGTAAATTTAAAAGTTTTTGCACAAAGTTTGTTGAAAATATAATAACTAAAACTCTTTTTGTGTTGTTATCATAAAAAAAAAAAAATCATAAAATGGCAGATGGAGATTAAAATAAGATTGCCCTTCAAATCATAAAAGTCATCAAAAATTAATCATCAAAGTCATCAAAAACATTCTGTAAGTAGGCTCTGTACAATATTATTTTAGATTGTACGGAGTAGCTCATGTGAAAACACTGTAAAGTTTACAAAAGCCATCAAATAGCTGTTGCAATAAACAAAAAAACACTTAAATCTTTACTTTCATTCAATTCTGCTCACAAGAATAACTTTTATTGCGAAGTTTGGATTGTGGTGTTTTCGTATGTAAAATTTAAGATTGAAATTTTGGCGCTCCATTAAATATAAAACAGTAACCATCTTGTTTGTTATCAAAAGTTGCGTTTAAAAATAAATATTTTTTTTGTAAACTGCAAAACTGAAATTTTAATAATTGTTTAAAATTTTTATATTGTTTTTAATATGTGAGTATTTCAGAGTGTATAGTGTTTTAAAAGTCCGCAAAACTAATTAAATAAAATGCAGAAAAACAAATCAAAGATTTATCATATATAATATATTTTCTTTTAAATTTAATTTTTATTTATTTATTTTTTTTTTGCTTAGAGATTTTCAAAATATTTATTATGAAAACGATTAATTTATCTGCGATAAGAATTAAATCTCTTCTTTTGACTAAAAAACATTAGGAAATATTTTTTGTCTAAAAGAAGATTACGAAATGTTTTTTGGTCTGAAAGAAGAAGCGAAAATATTTATAAATAAGTTATAGATATTTAAATGTAAGCCAAGAAAACAAAGATGAACGTTCCGTTAGAAAATAATGCATTCGTTCTGAATTTATCTGAAAAAATTTGCTATTTTCAGACAAAAGCTAAAATAAAAAATGCCGCTTTTGGTTTGAAGAGAACAAGCAGTTGCTCATACTTCATTTAATTTTCTACCTTATATCATCAATTAAATACTAAATACATCATTATTTTATTGTTTTGTTTAAAATTCAGCAATGTTTACTTCAAAGTTAATGTGTTTTAAAATCAACAAATTGATTTTTTGAAAGAAACTTTTTTTTTTGTTTTAGAAAAATTCATGTTTTATAAAACTTTAAAATTAAATTAAATAAAAATTTTTGAAACTCAGAAAAAAAAAAAAGTTAAACAAGCATTCATAGAAACTCATAGAAAGGTTTTTTCAGCTGCTATCAACAATAATTTTCTTTACCATGGTGTTTCGTAGAAAAGTCATTCTGCTGCTATTAACAATAATTTTCTTCTACAGTTTTTTTTTTCAATGAAGTTTAAATAAAGTTTATCTAACTGCATTGTTATCTGGTTGATACACTGTGAAAATTTCTCGTTTAATGTATTAAATTTATTGTTTCGAAAATTGAAACAATGAAATATTTATAGTTTATTATTCGGAAAACCAATTAAAATAATTGGAACAGGTCTTTAATTGGAACATTTAAAAAATAAGTTACAATAATTTAGTTTAAAAATAATTTAGAACAACTTATTTTAAAAATAGTTTTAACAACTCATTTTAAAAATAAGTTTTAGCAGCTCATTTTTTCGATAAATTTGTTATAAAATTATTGTAATTTTGATTTGTAATTTTGTAATTATTGTAATTTTGATTGATAAATTTGAAAACAATTTAAAAATGGAAAAGCGATTTAAAATTTTAATTTTTTAAACTTTTATAAAAAAAAGTTTTAAACTTTTTTTAAAGTTTTTATTCAAAATAAGAATTTTAGTTAGCTGAGAACCAAGAAAATGTCCACATTTAGTGTTTTTTCTATTTTTTGTCAATAAGTATTCTTCTAATTAATAAGGTATAATAGAAAAATAAATAGGGTGGAGCGTGTGTTTACTAAATCTGGTCTCAAAAAAAATAAACATTCTTTACATGCTTTAACTTAAAACTCAATTTTCGCGGAAACACAAAAAAAGGACATAAGACTTTCTGACGAGTTATTAAAAAATGACAAAAGTTAGCTTGGGGAAAAAAGGGTGGGGAGAGGGGTGAAGATTTCGTAACTTTACAAAAATTAGAAAAACTTTGAGTCTGTGCGGATTGATGTAAAACAACCTTTTTAAAAATACTTTTTTAGGACTTATTTAAATCCTAAGTTTTTATTATTATATTTTTTTTTACATGGTTTTTATTATTATGCCAGATAGAAAATTTATGCTAGACACTTTGTAATGATAGTTTTACTTATTTTTTAATTCACTCTGGTGTGAAGCAAAAAAACTTCCTTGATTGGAAGCAAAAAAACGTTCTACTCATCAAAATTATCCACTTGCGTGTCCGATCATTTTCATTCTTTTATAAATATTTGGGACCTTCTTTAGATAAAAATTTTATAATAAATTAAATATCTTTCAAATAAATATTTACTAAAACACACTGCTCATGTCTAATTAAAAAACGTGGTCATTTACCAGAACATTTCACAACACGTTTTTATAAAAAAATATTTTAACAAATGTAATACAATTCTTTATTACCTTTTGCTTGAGACAATTATGTGTGTGGCATAAGTTGCTAGATTTTGTTGTTTTTGTAAAAAAAAAAAAATTTTATTACTTTTCTTCTTAAACAACAAAATTCCTAATATCGTCACGATCATTTTACAAAAGCCTTAAACATTTTTTCATCGTATAAGAAATTAAAAAAAAATTAAAAAGTTCTTTTTTCTATACATCATATTTGAAAAAAAAATTTTTTTTAATAACTTAAGATGTTATCTAAAATCAATTTAAAAAAATCTTTTATCGTCTTTGACCGGGACGATATGATTAAAGTAATTTTTAACGATATAAAATTTTAAAAGACCAGCAAAATTAAAGGTAGCGGTGGATTTGTGGTGGTAGCGGATTAGTGGTGGTAGTGGATTAGTGGTAGACACGGTCGTTCAGATATAAGGAAAAAGCGCCGTTTAGGCACGCATGCGTCAGTTATTTTTAAACGTCTTTAAATGCTTGTAAAATGGCCGCGGTTCTTAGTTACAATATAAATTTTAGGTGGTAGTAGTTGTTTTCTATTTCGTTTTTGTAAACGAGTCATTTTTTCATGCTTTTAATTTAATTCAATCAATAAATATCCTAATTGTACTATAAATTAAATGAAATAGAGAAAATAAAATGTGTAATAACCTTAAATGTGTATCTTTGTGCAAGATCTTTTTGCTGTAAAAAGATCGTTTGTTTATTTATAAATTTTTTAAATATATATATATATATATATATATATATATATATATATATATATATATATATATATATATACATTATATATTATTATATATATATTATATATATATATATTAATAATTAATAATATTAAATGTGATGTATTTAAAATGGTATATTTTACCTAAATATACCATTTTAAATACACCACATTTAAAAGCACAATCTATTTTATTAGTACAGTCTAAAAATAAAATATAACAACCCAATATAATAATGAAAATGAACTTAGGAAAAATGAAAAGACAAAGTAAACATATATATATATATATATATATATATATATATATATATATATATATATATATATATATATATATATATATATATATATATATATATATATATATATATATATATATATATATATATATATATATATATACACATATCTAGGGTTTAACTCCGACAAAAACAACCTTTTCAAAGTATTTCAAAGAAATATGTATCCATCTTAGCTAACATCGAAAATATATAAATCTTATTTAAACAAAATTAACACAAACAATCCATCACAACCAAAAATCAAAGAACCTTTGTCTTACTTTAAACTACTGTTTTTAGGAAAAATATCTGATTCAACTAAAAAAAGATTGAATTCAATTGTTAAAAGATATTGCTGTTCTGTAAATTTTAAACTAGTTTTTGTCTCACTAAAAGTTTCAAAATTTTTCTCCTCTAAAGATCCTATTCCTCTAGAGTTCAAATCGTTTGTGGTCTACAAATTCGTATGTGCATGATGTAACTCCTGTTATATAGGCGAAACTACTCGCCATCTCAAGAGACGGATAACTGAACATTATAAGAGAGACAAAAAATCACATATCTATAAACATCTCCATGGTAATGAAAATTGTTTTATGCAATTAAATGAAAAGTGTTTTTCCGTTTTAGATTCAGCATCTAATAATTTCGAATTAAAACTTAAAGAAAGCATGTTTATAGAATGGTTATAACCTAGTATGAACAAACAGGTCAACCATGTCCAATTGACACTTTCTGTTTAGTTATTACTTTCTATGTATTTTTTTATTAACCTATTCTTTCGTCACTTCGTATTTGTTTTTTAGTATGACTTGTTATTCTTATAATAGTTTTTGTTGTATTTTTGTAATTAAATTAATAGTTTGTACACAGATAATTACATTTTGTATTGGTATTGAAAAAATCACCTATATAGGTATTTAAACAAATTTAAAAATTAAACTTCAACTGAAGATGACTATTGATAGTCGAAACATGTATTGTTTTGTTTAGAATTAATAAAATGGTTTTATTAATTAAAAAGTTTTTCTATATATATATATATATATATATATATATATATATATATATATATATATATATATATGTTTACTTTGTCTTTTAATTTTTCCTAAGTTCATTTTCATTATTATATTAGGTTGCTATATTTTATTATTAGACTGTACTAATAAAATAGATTGTGCTTTTAAATGTGGTGTGTTTAAAATGGTATATTTGGATTTGTGTCAATGAATCAAAAATTAATTCAGTTGAATGATTTTTGGCTCTTTGTCACATAACTCTAGAACATTTGTTGCAAAGTTTGTTTGGTATTCAATTCCTTAATTGAAGTTTTTTTTGGACTTGACAATTTCGAACAGTAATTAGAATTAATTTTTTTCTATTTGTGAGTAACTTATTTAAATTGTATAATAATTTTTAATGTACATTAAACTATGTCTTTGCATTTTTTCTAAGTTCACTTTAATTATTTCAATGTTTAAAAGTCATTTTGTTATTATATGAACCATTATTTTTGCTTACTTAAAAGTAATCTATGTTATTACTTAAAAGTTTTTATTATTTTATTTTGGCCTACATAAATGTGTGGCTCAATCAGATTGAGCATCGAGTTGTTTCTGTAAACCTATGGTTTAAATCCTGTTTTTACATTTTTTTAAAAGATAAATTGTTTTAAAAGATAATATTTATTTTAGCTTATCTTCTTATTCTTTTATGGTATTATCTACTCAAAACAAATATTAGTTTGACAATTAAAGCATGCTAAAGAAATGTGTTACAGCAGATGCTTCATAATACCAAAAGTATTTTAACCAAATAAAATATTGGGTGCCAAAAATTTTCAGTAATTGACGTTAATGGATATTTTAGGTTGTGTACGTACAAAAAGTCTATGGGTCTCCACAAAAATATTATTTTTAACTTTTCTAATAAAAAAATATTGTTTTCAAAAAAATTGTAAAAATATATTTTTATATAATATTTTATATAACAGGGGTGTTTTTCAGTCACCCTGCTGGATTCTGAAATGCATTTTATGTCTTACTTGGCTCGTCCATTATGATAATACATAGTCTGGTAATTAGTTTAATATTAAACAGTAAATGTTTATTAACTAGTTAATAAATACTTACTGTAAATAAGAAACTGTCCGGTTGTCCTGTCGGGCTACCAAAAGACATTTTTTTCAAAATTTTAGTTGCCCTTTGAGAAAAAAGTACATGAAGATCATAAAGGTTCACCCTTGTATACTATCTTGTTATACACCCCTGTATACTATCTTGTTCGTAGAATTTTACACATCTTTATTTATTTTATCCTGTCAAACCTTCTAATTTATTTTCTTACTTCACTGAAGTGAGCTCTTCCTCTGATGTAAATATTTGGATTTTTTTTTTCTTTAAATTAACTGATAATAAAAAGACAAAAAATATAAGGTTGAAAGTATACAAACAATGTAAATAGGCAGATGTATACAAAAATGGTGACCAATAAATATATATATATATAATTTTTTTTTTTAATATATATTTATTGGTTTATTCAAGTTATTCTTTTTTTATGTAACTTACCTTCTCTACAGCAAAGGAGCATCACCTAGCCCATATTTAATAAAAATATATACTTATATAATACATAAATATAAATATATATTTATAAATATATAAAAATGGTAAAAAGATCCATCATTTTTAGAGATTTCATGAACTTTAAAACTACTAAAGATATAATTAATCTAGGCATATTATTACTTTTCAAAATATTTAATAATTAAATAAATTAAATATAATTTTGTATCGTTAAATAATTTCAAAAAATACAAACAAGTTAAACAAAATTACCTCTTAATTTATATGTTGCGGTACATTGTACAATAAAAAATACAATACTAATACACAGCATAAAAATTACTTTAGAAAAAAAATATTTAAAGAAGTTACTCACTAATAACAAAAGATTATTACTTTTTGTTGTAAATAGCCAATGCATATCCAAAATTAATTGCTGTATTTCCTGATTACGGAAATCTTTGTACAGCTTTTAAAAATTTATGTGTCAAGAAACCAAAAATCAATTGTGTCTATTAATTTTAAATTTATTGACACAACCAAATGTATATAAATGTACGAATAAAGCATATGATCAATATCTAAAAAGAATATATATATATATATATATATATATACATATATATATATATATATATATATATATATATATATATATATATTTATATACATATATATATATATATGTGTATATATATATATGTGTATATATATATATATATATATATATATATATATATATATATATATATATATATATATGTTAAGTGATTTTCTACTACTAATATATATATATATATATATTGTTAAGTGATTTTCTACTACTAATATATATATATGTATATATATATATATATATATATATATATATATATATATATAGTATATATGTTACTGATACCCGCAGAACCAGGAATTAGCTAAATGCTAATGTTTATAATATATTTAATATTGCAACTCTGAGTTTCATGTGTTATCACAATCATCAGGCAAGTAGTAAAAGTTTAATTTTGCTACGATTTGTTTAGTGGACGTTACGGTTTATATTTGTATTTTAGATCGTTACGGGACAGAAATTGATTAGTAGTTAGGTTATTAATATTATTAATTTGTTTTTAGTTGGCTAATAATTGTGAAATAGTTATATGTTTAATATTGTTTAAAATATTTTTTATGTGTTAATGTGTATTATTTGTGTATTAAAAAATAATAAAATAAAAATAAGAAAATAAGAATTAAAATTGATATAAAAATATACAGAATATTATGAAATATATTACAAAAGCTGTGTATGTGAGTAATTTATTAGTTAGCCTAGAGATATATGGAGCAGATTAGTATAGTTATTTTTATTTTTAGTTGTTAGTCAGGTTTGTAGCGAGCTTTGTAATTTTTTAATAAGAATTTATCTTCGTGGCGGCACTTTGATATAATTTCGGTTCTCTTATTTAACAGTTCTTCAGGTTTTGGATATGATATAATAGTAAATTTCTCATACAGAATTAGTGGCATCTTTTGGAAATATTCGAGTAGGGGGGTACTGATTTGAGAATAGACCATGTTAGCATAGGAGTTTCATTAAAATTGTTTTTTAAATCCCAGACATAGTTTGATAGGGCGGTAGAATTTTTGTATTTAATATTGTTGAATGATGATTTGTGGTTGTTGTATCTGGTTTTCCACTCACCTTCCATTAATCCTATATAAACTTTGCTGGGTTGGTTTTTTGCTGCGATGATGCATTTATTTATAATATTTGTGGATTTGCACTTACCATTCAGGGGGCATTCTGCTTTGTTTCGACAGTTGCATTTTGGATCATTATTTTCAATTCTTGGGAAGATAATTTTTTTGTTGTGGTGTTTTATAATTTTTTCTATAGTTTCAGTTTTCTATAGTGCCGCCACGAAGATAAATTCTTATTAAAAAATTACAAAGCTCGCTACAAACCTGACTAACAACTAAAAATAAAAATAACTATACTAATCTGCTCCATATATCTCTAGGCTAACTAATAAATTACTCACATACACAGCTTTTGTAATATATTTCATAATATTCTGTATATTTTTATATCAATTTTAATTCTTATTTTCTTATTTTTATTTTATTATTTTTTAATACACAAATAATACACATTAACACATAAAAAATATTTTAAACAACATTAAACATATAACTATTTCACAATTATTAGCCAACTAAAAACAAATTAATAATATTATTAACCTAACTACTAATCAATTTCCGTCCTGTAACGATCTAAAATACAAATATAAACTGTAACGTCCACTAAACAAATTGTAGCAAAATTAAACTTTTACTACTTGCCTGATGATTGTGATAACACATGAAACTCAGAGTTGCAATATTAAATATATTATAGGCATTAGCATTTAGCTAATTCCTGGTACTGCGGGTAACAGTAACATATATACTATATATATATATATATATACATATATATATATATATATATATATATATATATATATATATATATATATATATATATATATATATATATATATATATATATATATATATATATATATATATATATATATATATATATATATATATATATATAAATTGTGTATTGTATTTTACAAAGAGTGCTCAATGTTCTTAAAGAACAGAGCAATAATAAATTAGTAAAAAACACTTATCTAACTTTTTCTTCAACTTGAAGTTTCACCATTGCTGGATCATCAGGAAGAGAACTCTTATCTAATTTTTTCTTCAACTTCAAGTTGAAGAAAATATATATATATATATATATATATATGTATATATACTTATGTATACATATACTTATATATATATACATTCAATATATGCACACACATACAATATATGTGTTATATATATATATATATATATATATACATACATATATATATATATATATATATATATATATATATATATATATATATATATATATATATATATATATGTATATATATATATATATATATATATATAACAAATATATTCAGTGGCGGATCTAGTATTTTTTGATCTTTGAGATAACTAACTTCCAGACATGGAGCTAACTCCAAACATTTATATATTTATACTTATGTCAAATAAGGATGCTTTGCAAAAAATTTCGATGATTGGAGCTTAGGAACAAAAAAGCCCCCAAAATTTAGCCCTACCTGCCCCAAACGTGAGAGCAACAAGTTGATGAAATATTTTTTGTATTATTTTCAACTAGACTTATATTCATCGATAAATTTTAAATATCATAGTAAAATATTTTAGCATTCAAAAATTATGACAATATAAAATTTGCAACCCCCTCAAATTGAGGGGGGTTTAAACTTTATATGGTCATAATTTTTAATAATAAAAAATAAATACAACATAGTGAGATATAATACAAAATAATGATATATAATATAGTTTAGGATAATCTTATAAATTTTAAAGATTCCCTTATATTAGTTTATATTATTTACAAATTACATATCTCTACGTTGATTAAATAGTGTTTTATCATTAGATGGAACTGCATTACGAAAATTTAAATTAGTTGTGCAGAACTTGTGCAAAATGCATAGAAAAAAGACTATAATTTGACTGTTAATCTAAAAACTATGATAGAGAAAGTGTTTCTTATTCAATTTGAAGAAATAGAAAACATACATCCAAAAAAAATTTGCCACAAATGTTATTGAAATGTTATTAATAATGCAAGCAAAAGGAAAACAACAACTTTTTCTTTTTCTTTTTCTCTATATACTGACTGGCAACCACATATGATAAACTGTGCCACATGTCAAATGGCTGAAAATGTGCGACACAGTACAGTTTTCACACGTTCACTTTTAAAAAAATCAAAAACTGTTTAAAAAAAAACAACCTAGTAAATACAAAAAATGTTAGATAATTGGAATGTTTAATTCAATAAAAGAAAATATAATACCTATACACAATTTGACCACAGATATTGATATATCAGAACTACAAAATGAATTAAATCCTTTCTTAGAGCAGTCTATGTTGTAAGTGTAACTAAATACCAAAACTTATCTAGACAAAAACTAACAAAGAAATAATTATAGATAAGGGGCCATTCATATATTACGTATGCACCAAGGGGAGGCAATGTCCCCATGGTGCGTATGTAATGCATAAGATTATGATAAGATTAAAACTACGCTTTAAAACAATTAAAACATTGTTTTAAAGTGTGGTTAAAATGTGTAAAATCTTTTGAAATTTTAATTCAAAAATTGAAGTTTTTCAAAATAAAACTTTTGTAATACAGAAACTTATACTATTTTTTGTGTCAATTTTGTCTATACACATTATAAATTATGTGTATAGACAAAATTAAGTTATTGCAAAAATTTCTAGATTTAAACCCTGCCTCCCCTTGTTGCGCCACCCACATTTTACAACACCCTACCCCCACAATGCAAATATTATATATATATTATAATTATTATAAATATTATATTATAAATATTATACAAATGTTATAAAATATATAATTTATAATAGTAACTAAAGTTAAGGGGGTGATATCTCCATGCATGCAAGTGGAGGATAAAGTTGGGGGAAGGGTGTTATAAAATGTATGTGGTTTAACACGGGGGAGGCGGGGTCTAAATCTAGAGATTTTTGCATACATAATTTATGGATGGCCCCTAAGGTATCAAGATAATTTGTGAGATAATAAATTGTAACCTTTTTCTTCTTCTGTCTAACTATTTAATAAATGTGTTTTTGTTTACAGAATCATATGTTGCTGATTTAATGCAATTTTATCGCGCTAAATGGCCTCATGCTTCAGTGCCACCTAAGCTACAGAGGATCATGCGATACCATTTTTGCAAAAATGGAGTGCTGGTTTTAGATTCTATGGTGAACAAGGAGGTGAATGAATTCATCATGAGTTCAATAAACTAAAGGTTATATACCAATCCATTCCTTCACCAACAATGCGGTTAAAAAGCATCCTTAAATCTCAGTGAAAACTAATCCTAAAAATAGAGCGCACAGACCTGAAATTAAAAAAAGAAAAAAAAAAGATTTTTATGTAACTTTTTAACAATTACATGTAAATTTTATATATAAAAAAAGTCAAAAAAGAAAATGTAAATAATTTAAAAAAGATATTTATTTTAAACTTTATATTAAATATAAGTTTTATATATTTTAGACAACATTTTTGTTTTAATAGTTTTATATAAATAAAAATAGTTGAAAAACGAAAATATTTAAACAGTTTAAATAGTAAAAAAAAGAAACTAATTTAAAAGATTTATTCAGAACTTTATATAAAGAAATAAACTGTTATATATCTAGTTTTATTTTTATGCTTATACTTCAATATAAATTGTCATTTCTTATGAGTATTATTTTTGTGTTTTTTTTTCAACGTAAAAAAATTGTATTTTATTAAAATAGTTATTAATAAGAGGATTTATAGTTAGGAAATAAGTTAGGATAGAGGATATAAAAATTAAATGTAAATCTGTTACAAATTATGGAAGAAAGTTAATTATAGTAATTTATAAAAAATTACAATTATTCAAAATCAAAATATTTGGGCAAAATAACAAAATGTATTCAAAATAATTTATCAGCCATTTTATATTGCTAATAATTAACACAATTTAAAGAACTTACCACCAAAAAATATTGTCTTTTGTACTAAATAGTCAAATCCAGACATAAAAAAAAATTGATTTTATTCCCAAAAAGTTAAATACCGTAACCTTCATACAAATTTTTTTAATTTGTGTGTCAACGTATCAACAATCAATCAGCAAATGTCAATTGATTTTGCCTAAACATAGCGCTTGTAAACGACCGCGTAGAACCAATTCTTTTTTTTTTTTTTTTCTTTTCAACATCTTCGCTTCCAACAAGGCTGCAGGCAGCCACTAATTAAAGTTGGAAGTTACTGAAAGAGAAAAAATTAAGATGCTAGAGCAAGATAGCGATTGATTGACGACTTAAAGGACTGCAAATTATATGAATCAGTAAAGCAAGATGAAGGAAGTGAATTCCAAAGAGCTGATGTTCGAGGAAAAAAACTAGACGAATAAGCGTTTTTGGAGCACTTAGGAACAGTCACAGAAAAAAGATGACACTTAATCAAATGACAAGTAACACGAGAATGAATTTTAGTAGATGGCACAAGAGACGCTAGCTCTTTCGAGCAGTGCCCATTATAGTATTTGTAGAAAAGAGAAAGAGAAGCAACATTACGACGATGTGATAATGGTTGGAGGTTGGTTGCAAAAGCGGGTCCAACTATGTTAACAATGCGTTGTTGCACCTTGTCTAAAAGAGAAAGGGCATCGTTAGAAGATCCACTCCAGATATGGCAACAGTATTCCATACATGGCCGGATTTGAGATTTATAGAGATAGAGAATAGAATCTGAAGTAAGAAAGTGTCGAGCTCGATAAAGAGATGCAACCTTAGCAGATGCTAATTTTGCAACTGATTTGATATGTGGTTTCCAAGAAAGATTGGAAGTAAGAGTTAATCCTAGAAGATAAAGAGTAGATGACTCATCGAGTACATCACCGTTCACAAATATAGGAAGATCTAACTTATTGCGATAGTGATTGGCTGAAAAAAACTGAGTTTTATCTGAATTAAAGTTCACCAGCCACTGTGAGCCCCATGCTGTAGCAGAAGTGAGATCCTTTTCAAATTCATTAATTATGGTGAGTATTAAATTACAGCAGTACTAGCCGATGGTTACAGAAAAAAATGTGAATTTTGCAAAATAATAAAAATTATCTTGCAAAGTCCAAATTAAAAAGTTACAAACACTATTTTGTACCAAATTTAATTTTGATTAATAATACGCAAAAAAAAAAAAATTGAGTTATTATTATCATCATTACTTGAAATAAACTGAAGTAAACTAAAAACTTCCCAAAAGTGAAAATTACGGAAATAGCTAAACTTGTTTTTTCTGTTTCCAAACTTATGAACAAGTGGTGTTTATGAACAATTGGTGTTTATAAACAAGTGGTGTTTTTTCAATATAATACTGCTTTATACTGCTAACTTAGCTTGAGAAAGAAAAAAATTGGTTATTAAAAGCGCCAAGAAAATAAAGGGAAAAATAAAAGGTGTGTATGTTCTTTCTATTTTATTACGTCCGTAATGCGGTAGTGGTGTAGTGGTAAAGCGCTCGCTTCATAAGCGAGAGGTTCCGAGTTCGAACCCCACCACGTTCCTGGTAGTACCGCGCTCAACTTGTTTCCCTGCGCAGCGGCCTTGTTCGTCAAGTTTTGTGTTTCGGAGCTATAGATTTGAGAGAGGGTTATAACCACTAATAAGTAGCCTCCTCATTTGTAGTGGCCTTCTCGGCCTTGAGGAGGTGGATAACAAAAAAAAAAAACTAAAACTGCGGATTTGTAATAAGTAAAAAGATAAAAAAAGTTTGTTAAAACTAAAATACTAGTAGGAAAGGTTGCATAAGTTGAGCATGTTAACAGTGTATTGTTCTTTACAGCCAATATATATATATATATATATATATATATATATATATATATATATATATATATATATATATATATATATATATACATATATATATATATATATATATATATATATATATATATATATATATATATCATAATTTAGTCTTTCCTCTCAAAAAATATAAACGATTATCTCAAAATTTCCTCTCAAAAAATATAAACAGATTATCATAATTTAGTCTTTCCTCTCAAAAAATATAAACGATTATCTCAAAATTTCCTCTCAAAAAATATAAACAGATTATCATAATTTAGTCTTTCCTATATAAAAATATAAACGAACAGGTCATTTAAAAAAAAAATCTTTATACCTAAAATCGCGTTATTTTCGACACACCCAATCATTTCATCTTAGAAAACCAGTTTCTTAAGATGAGCTTTTTTTAATGAAACTCAAAAAAACTTAATATAATAAAAAGTTACTCATAAAAAAAAAAAAAAAATCTTATATTATCTTAAATAAAATCTCTAGAAAAGTTTGCAATACTATTTTTTGAAAAAACTTTAGCTCTTGATATACCAAAATAAAGCTCCGTGGAGAGTAACTTTAAAAAAACGCGATTTCCTTAATAAAAAAACGCGAGTTCCTTAATAAAAATCGGCATCTCATCTTGAGCGTCTCAAAACATATCATCTTAGGCAACTTCACTGAGTACTCTCATAATTTAAATAGCATAACAACAGCTTATGTATTATCTTATATAACCCGTGGAATTAGCAGTAGATAACCATAAAATATTGAGGATATAATGAACTTTGATGATCTTGTTTCGTTGTGACGTAATTATAAAATATTGAATAATAAAAAATTATAACGGGGGTGGTAAATTTTTAAACAATAAAACCATGAGAGATTATCAAATATACAATCAAGTAATTACAATAAATATCACCGTCAGACTTGTATGAACATACTTTACCAAATAAATTCGCAAATAAATCAGTAACCTACCTGTAAAAGAAGTTATACCATCTAAGGAACCTGCTCATATCATGCAACCTTTCCCTAATAGAGGTAATGCGGGTCAAATGAAGTAGTTATAATTAATTTATTTTTAAGGGATAAAGATTTTTAATTCTTTTTTTTTTTCAGAGAATTTTGAGATGTATTTAAATATATAAAAATCAAACAATTTTTAAAAATGTTTTTAAGAAACATTTTGAAGTTTTGCTCTGATACCATTCACTATTATGATTGAAGCTTTGCTCAAAACATTACGACACTTTTTACACTTGACTTGCTGGTGTGGTTGTTGTAGCTGGTGTTGCTGTTGTTAATTGATTTACCTGCTTCTCATCATCAAAGTCAAGCCTACGTTTTTTACTAGCTTGTTTACTGTCACCATCTTTCAACCCTTCAAATATTTCTGATTGATTGAAACACTCCTCTTTGCATCTTGACACGTCTACATTTTTTCGTATTTTGTGTCAACGTTTTGGATGCAAAACATTTGCTGCAAATCTAACACAATCTTGTTTTTGAACCACTGCCAATCGTCTTACCAAAACCGTAGTAACGTCTATAAGGACTTACTACCGGTATACTGAATGATTTAGCAACTTTTTTGAGTGAAAGCTCGCCACTTTTTATTTAGCACGACTTGGTCTTTGTAAATTTAGTTTTAAAAAAAATTCTTGACCGACCATTCACAGAAAAAAAATTATTTATTTTGTATTAAAATTTTATATCATCTTATTTAGAAAAAGATTCTTCACAACATAATCAAAAATTATTTGCAAAATATTTATTCAATAAGTAAAAAAAAACGATCGCAAAAAAAAGAAGATAAAGTGACATCAGAGTAGTTACTTAAGGGGTCGTCCACAAATTACGTCAACTTTTGATCCTTTTTCCCCAACATTCTTGATTTACATACAGTAGCATATTGGTTATAATGTCATTAAATTAAAATTATGTTTAAGAAAAAGATTTTTGTTTTTGTTTTTAGTTTTATACACCCATTATTTTGGTATTGCTCATTAAAATTCATAAGAAAACTTGCAATGTATGGTATAAGAAATAAGCTCCTTAATTGGATCTCAACATTTTTTCGAATAGATGTCACAAAGTTTTGGTCGGAAATTCACTTTCAAAACCATCAAGCATTATTAGTAGAGTTCCTCAAGGTATTATTTTGGTTCCATCGTTATTTTTATTGTATATTACCAATTTACCATATATTTCATATTAACAATTCTCTGTAATCAAAAATCTTAATTGTTCTCTTATGCTGACAATAAGTTATATATGCTGACAGTATTAAGTTATATAGATTATTTAGGGATACGAATCATAGCCAAAACCTAGCTGTTGCCATCAACAAAGTTTTCTCTGAACAGAACTCACTTAGTATATCACCTTGTTTTTTTTGTAAACATATAAATTTCAATTATAAACTTAGAGTTCATAAATTAACTTTGTCTAAAATATCTAAAAGACCTTGGTGTGGCTATGAGGACACTTTCCTAAGTTACAAATATTAAATTCAAATGTTGTCGGTGCAGCAAACATCCGAGGATATTTAAAACTAAAGTATTTTAAAAGTCGTGATCCAAGTGTTCTCGTAAAAGGCTTTACTACTTACATAAGACCTATTTAAGAATATTGCCCTCTGGTCAGGTCATCACATTGCACTGAATAAATAAATATTGAAAAAATCAAAAAAGTTTTACTTAGAAGTTTTCATATTTTAACTGACTTTTAATACTCGATTCGTCATCAATTTAAAAAAATACTGTTCTATCTCGTGTAACAGTTTTTGCTTTTGTCATAGTTGTAATTTCCTAATTTTGTAACCTTTCTTGTATATTTATTTTTTTGTCGTGGGGCACGATGTCGGAGTCCTATTTACTTTTTAGACTTGTGTGTTCTTTAGAGCATGTGTTACTGTTCTAATAAACTTAAATAAAATAAAATCAAACCATAAAAATTAGTTGTACCCTATTTTAAGGTCACATGGCTCGGCGACCGGGCTAGATCAAAAAATATTATTTTTCTTGTTAAAAATCACGTTAAAATGGCCGATAGTTCTGGAAGTGATGAAGGTAAAAATAACTACTGCTACCCAAAAAATATTCACATTTTTGATTTTAAATACAAACGCGATGAAAGCTTGGATAACTTATATGCTTGTATTTCTAATACACTTATCACATATTTATCTGATAATAAAAACGAAAAAAAACAGTCCAGTTCATATAATAGTGAAAACACGGGAAATATCACAGTAGCTCATAAAGTTCTTGAAATAAAAGACAAAGTTAAATGTTCTGTTTTAAATAAAAAATATGTGTTTGTATTAAAGTGTAATGGAAAATGCAGCCGAATTCCATTTTTAAAAATTAGCGAAGAAAAAAAATACTATAAGCATCCCTCATGCAGCGATTCCAATTTTGAAGCATCGTCATCCAGAGAATCATCTGAAACCGTTTTTAACATTAAAAATGAAAATATTTCTCAAAAATATATTTTTTCTCTTGACACTAATCAATCTCCTATACACACAGAAGAGTTTGCTGAAGAGGTTTTTCAGCAAATCCCAACTACTAATGGTGGAGACTGTATGTCATATATACAATCTAACAGGACATTTTTACCATTTGGTGATAATATTCAAATTGCACCAAATTATAATTCACCCAGATATATTCCATATATGCAACGAAACATACATAGAAGTAATCAAATCCAGAGTGCAAATGCAAGGGGAAACATAATACATATTCCAAACAGTACTAACTCAATATTTTATGATAGTGAAGAATCTAGTGAACTTAATCCTTTTCACATTATAAACAGTTGTTCTTCAAACATGCAGGAAATTCCAATAAATTTGGTTGTAAATAACACTTTTCCTTTTGAATTATCATCTGAACCCTTAAGCAGAAATAATATTGAATCAACAATAATACAAGACCAAAACGATTATTTTAGTTCTAGCAATATGGCTCAATTGCAACAAATTGTTTTAGAAGAACCACAAATTTCAAATTCTAGTATGTTAGATCGCTTGACTTCATACGAAACAAATGAAAATAATACAGAAAAGGGTAAACCACAAAACTTTGAACTTCAAGGAGACAACTTTAATGATAAAAAAAGTCAAAGTAAACTTTTTAACAAACATTTAGGAAGTGAAGTAATATCCTGTCAGGTAAATAAGTTTAGCATTATTTAAAAAAATGTTGTTTCTCTCCCATAATATGAAGTATTTTTGCAAATACCATAAAAATTACCACAGTTGTTGCTTAACTGAGCTATTACCTTTTCTTTAATGTTTTATTATCGTCTACCTTAATGTCATCATCATCATCATCATCATCATCATCATCATCATCATCATCATCATCATCATCATCATCATCATCATCATCATCATCATCATCATCATCATCATCATCATCATCATCATCATCATCATCATCATCATCATCATCATCATCATCATCATCATCATCATCATCATCATCATCATCATCATCATCATCCAGCCAAAGTCCCCTGCAACATACACAAATGTTTTCCGTTTGTCACCTTCAGTTTTTCTGTATTTTATTTTGCTATTTTAAATTTAAACAAAGCTTGATATATTTTCACATGCATTCGTTGGATTTTACAATGTTTACACAAAATTTTGCAACAAAAAAAAATACATTATTTTTGAAAATAATAAAAACCTTTTTTTGAAGGATCATGTACACTTTAACCTTTAACACAAAAACCAGTTTGAAAAAATTATGCCATCTTTGAACTGCATCACAAATGCATTAAAATTACAGTTGTAAAAAAATACGAGTGTAAAAAAACTTGATGCTAAATTAATCGGCTGTGAAAAGTAATTACGTTTTAGAATTACAAATTCGATTGTAAAAAAATTAACTTTACAAATTTGACTGTGAAAAATTCGATGCTAAATTATTCGGTTGTGAAAAGTAATTGGGTTTTTTTAAAATTTTTTTAGTTTCATTAAACTTTTAATGATATTTGATCATCTCATTCTATGTTCAATAAATTCGATTCTAGAAATTAGTTAAATCTTTTTCGATTCTAAGCAGTTTTTACACAATTCGGTTCTAGAACATTTTCACAAATTCGGTTCTGGCATTGGACGTCATTTAAACACTAGTGACAAAAATAGTGTTTATTGTTTTATTGAGAAATTATATGAAATAATTTACATACATTTTATTTCCAAATTAAAAAATAGGTTTATGATAAAGTTATCTTTGTAATACAATAAAACATTTAAATGAAAATATTTTGCAACTTTCCATGCAAAGATGTTACAGTTGGTGTTGGAGGAGGAGCTAAGTCTCTTGTCCAAATGAAATGGATATGAGCGAGAATTTGAAAGTTTGTGTGCAAATGCCTATGGATTTTGTACATTTTAATGTTCTTCGTGTAATTTCAATTTGGGTAATTAATTAGCTGTAGTTGTTGAGAACAAAAGTCACACATTTTTTTATTATTATAACGTTTTATATAATAATCATTAATTGGTGACAAGAGTCTAGGGTGTTAGCCAGCCTAGTGGCACCGTGTATAATGCGGAATTCCCAATGGGTTTAAAATTCCCAAAATTCAATGACCTTTTTTGTTTTTTCAAGTAATAAGACAATATCAATAAAAATTTCCAATATTTAGTATTACAATGTCTTTTAAATGCATTGAACAACAGTTAGTTAATATGCTACTCAGTTCCATCTTTATTTAAGTTATTTTAATTAAGTATAAAAT
>NC_088921.1:2992500-3030000 GCF_038396675.1 Hydra vulgaris | reverse complement strand
ACTCCAGCTTCTGTATCTAAAGTGATTTCCTGCCTAGACTCTTCTACAGCTTGTGGCCCGGACAACATACCTGTTATTGTGTTGCAGAAGTGTTCTCCGGAGCTGTCATCTATACTCTCAAAACTATTTAACAAGTGCTTATCAGAGCCTTGTTTTCCAGCCTGCTGGAAAGCGGCATCCGTTATCCCTATCTTCAAATATTCTGGAGAGCGATCTGATTCCTCTAACTACCGACCCATTAGTTTTCTTCCTATCATAAGCATGGTTTTTGAATCTTTAATTAACAAACAATTTATCTCTCATCTTGAATCTAATAGCTTACTTTCTGTCCATCAATATGGATTTCGATCTTTTCGTTCTACAGCTGATTTTCTAACAGTAATAACTGATAGGTTTTATCGTGCATTAGATAAAGGTGGAGAGGTTAAAGCCATCGCTCTTGACATTTCAAAAGCTTTTGATAAAGTTTGGCATGTTGGTCTTCTCCATAAGCTTTCTTCTTATGGTGTATCTGGCAACATCTTTAAGATTATTGAATCCTTCCTTTCTAATCGTAGCATAAAAGTTGTCCTCGATGGACAGCACTCTTCATCTTATTCTGTAACTTCAGGGGTTCCTCAAGGTTCTATCCTTGGCCCTATACTCTTTTTAATTTACATTAACGATCTTCCAGATATTCTCACATCTAAGGTGGCATTGTTTGCTGATGATACTACCATTTATTCTTGTTGCCATAAGAAACCAACACTCTCTGATTGCTTGGAGGGGGCATTTGAGCTTGAAAAGGGTCTCACTTCTGCTACAGCATGGGGCTCACAGTGGCTGGTGAACTTCAATACAGATAAAACTCAATTTTTTTCAGCCAATCGTTATCGCAATAAGTTAGATCTTCCTATATTTATGAATGGTGATGTACTCAATGAGTCATCTACTCTTCATCTTCTAGGATTAACTCTTACTTCCAATCTTTCTTAGAAACTATATATCAAATCAGTTGCAAAATTAGCATCTGCTAAGGTTGCATCTCTTTATCGAGCTTGTCACTTTCTTACTTTGGATTCTATTCTCTATCTCTATAAACTCAAGTCCGGCCTTGTATGGAATACTGTTGCTATATCTGGGGTGGTTCTTCTAAAGATGCCCTTTCTCTTTTAGACAAAGTGCAATAACGCATTGTAAACATAGTTGGAGTTGCTCTTGCAGCCAACCTCCAACCATTATTACATCGTCATAATGTTGCTTCTCTTTCTCTTTTCTACAAATACTTTAAAAAGCACTGCTCTAAAGAGCTAGCATCTCTTGTGCTATCTACTAAAATTCATTCTCGTGTTACTCGTCTTTCGATTAGTGCTCCAAAAACGCTTATTCGTTTAGTTTTTTTCCTCGGACATCAGCTCTTTGGAATTTGCTTCCTTCATCTTGCTTTCCTGATTCATATAATTTGCAATCCTTTAAGTCATCTGTCAATCGTTATCTTGCTCTACAATCTTCATCTTTTCTCTTTCAGTAACTTCTAATTTTAATTAGTGGCTGCTTGCAGCCTTGTTGATAGCGAAGATGTTTAAAAAAAAAAAATTGAATTAATATTGACCAAAATCTGAAATATTTGAGTATCTGGAGCTTACAGTTGAATTTTTTGATTTTTTGAGTAACCACTTGCAGATAAAGTTAAAATTAAAAATGTGTTAAAAGTTAAAAGTGTGTTAAAAGTTATTTTAGCACTTGCAGCAGCCTGTTAAAATATCACTTTTTTTATAAAATGTGATAAATTACATTCACTTTGTAGACAGACATAGAGTAGATAGTTAACATAAATTATGAAAATTTTTACTGGTTCTATATATAGACAATCACCAAAAAAAATCAATGTCTTGACGTAATTTATTTGATATTATTTTATAATATGTATTTATTAAATTTTATGCATATAATATAATTATAATGATATTTTCACATGGTTATAATTTCAGTGTAAAATACTTCAATTGCTTCAAGTGTTTGTATTAAAATCTATATCTGCACAGTATTTTCTGGGTTTTATTATTTTATTTTTTAATATTGCAAGAACCAAAAACTAAAAAGTTTTGTGTATGCAGAAATAGTTATATGTAGAAATAGTTTATTGGTTGCATTTTAGACAATTTTAATCACATTTGTACTTAGGATTTTATTTTTACTGATTCTTACTGAGATTTATATTTTTACTGATTTTGTTACTAGAAAAATATAAACAAGTTTTTTTTTAGATTATGTTACATGTTTATCCCTCAATTTTAATATTTTCAGATTAGTAAAAAATGTCAGAGAAATATTGTGTGAAACGAGTCTTAAATGTGATAATTTTAATTGTGATAAAATGTCATATTGTAAAATGGTAGCAGGACTCGAATTAAGCATATCGCGATTACTTTTCGCGCCTTTGCGATTACTTTTTTCTTAAAATTTGTTTTTTCGCGATCTTTCTTTTTTTCATGATTATTCTTTTTTTATTTTAGAAGATTGATACTCTATTCGCGAATATTTAGTGTTCTTTTACAGTATAAAACTGCAGTGACTTCTGTAATGATAATTTTTTTTTTAAAGCGGAGCATAAAGTAAAAGAAAGAAAAATAAAAGATTTAGAAAATCAATTAGCAAAAATGTTCAAATGCAGGAAAAAGACCGATTGTTTAAAGAAGGAAAAATTTATAAAAAACAAATGATTAAATACCTATTTGAATCAAGAGTACAAGCTAATTATTGCAAATATTACCGAATGTATGGAAGGCTGTTTTCAATCTCTCCAAAAATCACCATTGTTTATACATTTGGTAGCTTTACTTAACGTTTATAACTGGTCGTTAAATGTGAATGATGGAACTTTTGGCGATAAAGCTATCGGTGAAGTTGTTAAACATTTTTCTGAATTTTTAATTGGTGTAGGATGTGATTTGAATAATATACTTCATGAGTGGATCATTTTAAAAGCATACATGTTTCCCATCATAAGTAACAATCAAAATGAGTATTATTTGAAAATTTGGGAAATTGTTTTACTTGTAATGGGGTATGATTTTTTGCTTAGTAAAAATAATTTTATGTTAGTAAAAATCCTGAAAAATTCTAAGCATTAAACTAGTGAAATGATTACCAAACGATCAAAATATTTACGATTACGATCTAATACTTTTTCTATTAGCAATCAAAAAAAGTATTAGATCGTAAAAGATTCTGATATTTAGACACATTTTTTTCTTTTGCTTTATTTTATTGAATGAAAAAAGTGAACGCTAACTTTTATTAAAAAATACATTGAATGAAAAAGCAATAGATAGAAATATCATGGGAATTTGATAAGGTTACTTAGATAAAAAAACTTACTTAATAAGAATTTAACTATCATTCTTGTTTGTGATTGTGTGGGTTTTCGTGATAATGTTAAGTTTTAACATTTTATCACGATAATGTTTTCGTCGTTTTTAATAGTTTTTTATAACTGTTTCAAATTTATATATTGTTTTGTTAGAGTTTTAAATAATTTTTTTTACTGTTAAAAATTTATAGAAAATTTAATATTCTAGTTGTTTTAAACAGTTTAAAATATGTAAATAAAATAGAAAATGAATAATTAATTAAAAGAAGATTATATCAAGTTCATTGATTTTACAAAAATACAGCTGTTAGATTTAATGCAATATAATAATAGTAATAATGTAAATTATAACTAAAGCTACTTTACAACCGCTGAACGTAAATGTTATGACATCTTATGCAAAAATGAGACTTATTATATATGTTATTATAAATAAGTTAAAATAAATAATGCCCCCTCCCCTCCGGCGGGAGTGGAGCAGGGGTTATGAGCAACAAAAAAGTTGCTATTAGATTTTTTTACGTTAATTCGAGCCCTGGGTAGGAAGAATAAGACTGAAAGATACTGATATTAAAGTTTTAATTCAAAGAATAGGATACACTTTTGAACCAAATGAGGAGATATGATTTCACGATGAAAAATCCTATATTTCTAAATATGAAGCACTTCAAAAATACTATTGTGATCCATTTAAAGTCCACAAAAAAAAATTATCAAGGGATTGTGTAAAGTCAACATATCAATAGAAAATCAACTTAAGATCAAACCTGGTCAAAAAAGTTTGTACTAACTGTATGAATGAATTCAAACTTGAAAAAATTACAAAAGTTAGTCAAGATTGCTGCTAAAGAAGATTTTAGTTGTTCAGACTTTGATAAGACAGTTCTTAATAAGAGTGTTTTTCCTGGAAATATCTCCATTCAAAAATGTAAGTAAAGCGCGACATTAGGATATGGAAAGCAAAAAGCTAAAAAAGTTGCAACAAGCATGACAAACCTATTAGCGTCAGCATTGGATATAGACCCAAAAGATATAGTATTGGAAAAAGAGCAAAAATGTATTAACTGTTATGGTTTAGACAAACTGATAGATGCAATAAAAAATAAAATGAAAATAAGTTTAAAGGAAGATAAAGTTCAACTACTAACACTAACTCCTGAGAGTTGGTCAGTTGAAAAAACTTGCAAAACATTTTCAGTTTCAGAACATCTTGTTAAAGAAGCTCCAAAGTTGAAAAATAAAAAAAGGAAATCTTGCTAAACCTGAGGCTAAAATAGGGCAACCTTTGGAAGATATTGTTAAATAAAAAGTCATTGAAATTATGAATCTGAAGAGTTCACAAGACAATATCCAGGAAAAAAAGACCTTTATCTTGAGTTTAAGAAGTTATAGCCTAAACACAAAGTTGGATTCAGCAAGTTCTGTGAACTAAGGCTGAAGTGGTGCATCACAGTTGACAGTAGTGGAAGTCACTCAGTTTGTGTATGTACTTACAAAATGGTAAGTTGATGTGTGCTGCTTTATCTAAGGGCCATTTAATATATTACAAAGATTTGATGCAAGTTTGTGTTTGTAATATAGATAGTGGAAGCTGCATGTTTCATCTATGTTCCAACTGCCCCGGTAAAGTAAATTTGAAGTCTTGGAAAATATGTTTGAAAATAATGGTTTTGATTTTGATGATCAGATCACATACAAACAATGGGTGTCAACTGACCAAACTGCACTTGTCACAGTCCAAACTATCATTATTGAGTTTATTGAAACTCTAAGTGAAATTTTGAATGAACTTTGTCACCACCACTTTATCAAAGAAGCACAATCCTTCTATTTATCAGAGGCAAAAAGAACATTAGATCAACACACTTTTCTTATTCTTATGGATTTTGCAGAGAACTATAGTTTTCTTGTGCAAGATGCTGTACAAGGGTTTTACTGGCAAGCCGATCAAGATACCTTACATCCATTTGCTGTTTATTACAAAGATGAAAAAAATCAACTCAAATGTGAATGCTATAATACAATTTCTGACCATCTTTGCCATGACCAAACAACAGTTCATTGTTTTCTCACAAAGTTACTCCCTATGATCAAAATCAAACAATGAAGTAATATATTTCAGTGATGGTGCTATGTCACAGTACAAAAATTACAAATGTCTGTTAAACTTAATGTACCATCTTGAAGTTCACAATATAAATGTTGAGCATCACCTCTTTGCTACATCTCATGGCAAAGTCCATGTGATGGAATAGGAGGATCTAAAAAAAGAGAAGCAGCAAAGTCTACGAGCAGCAAAAGCATGTCTACAAGCAGCAAACATGCAAAAAAGATAAAAGCAGTCGACATGCAAAGATTCTCACACCAAATGAACTATTTACATGGGTTCAAAAAAACATTAAAGGTGTTAACATATTTTACATTTCAAGTGATGATATCAATAACCATAAAACTTATTTTAACCTGAAGAAACAATATCAAAAGATGGACACAGTTCCAGGCTATCACAGTTTTGGACAAGGTGGAGAGAAATTATTTTTACAGAATCTCTTGCGATACTGTCTATGATACCCATTTGCTGAATAATATTAACTTGGCATAAAAAGATCCTTCAAACTTTCAGCCTGGTAAATACATTGCATGCTTGATGATGAATGGAACACAGGGCTTGTGCTTGTAATGAAAACCAAGATGTTAATGTAAAATTCATGCATAGAAACAAATTAAATTTAAAATGGACTAATGATGTACAATCAATCAATTATTGGGTTTCATTCGACAATGTAATATGTCAAATAAGTGTTCCATCCATTAAGGGTAGAAGTGCTCGTGACTATAAACTTGCTAATAATGATTATGACAGTATTATGATGTAAATCAGCGAAAATGAAATTAGTGTACTTTGTGTTTCATGTGTAAATACACTTCTTCTTTGAGCATTTTTATTTTTTTGAAGTATAATATAACTTGCGCTATTAGGTATCCTTTTTAACTAAAATAACTTTGCAATCAAAATGCTAAAATTATGTCATAAGATAAAGTATAGGTCTTTAAATTTTTTTTGGTGATTGTCTATATATAGAGGTTTGTATTTTTTTCATAAATACTATGGGTGGTCAAAATTTGAAGCAAATTTGAGGTGGTTCCCTGGGGACAATTAGGTGATTTGATATGGAATGACCCAATAATATATTTATACATAATTTTTTTTTATTATGACGATGAATGCTTTAATTTTTAAAAATTTTAGTTGTGAAAGAAAATGTTTTGGTTAAAGCTATAAAAACTGGTGACAAAAATGTTGTTTGCAATCTTCTAAATGATGACGGATGGAAGCGGAAAAAAATAGATGAAAATGTCATTTCTATTACTTCAAAAAGCATTAGTTTTAATGACATGTTAGATGAATATTGCAGTGGGAATCAGAATATAATGCACATTTCTGCAAGTAACATTTTGAAAACCAAAAGTTCATGTAAATAATTTTGTACTTGTTTTTGTATTTTAACTGCTTCATGTATTAAAAATAATTTTCAAAATTTAAAGTTCAAATATTTAGGGCATACTTTATTGATTTTTGGAAGTGAAAAGTGTTCTTAATGAACATTGTAAACTTAGATAAACATAGTTTGTCAACATAAGGTATTATTAAAACATTCTATTTTAATGACCTCTTTTAATTTAAAATTATCAATTAAATATCATTTTACAATTTAGAGTTTTATCATTGTTCATGCTCAATTTGTATCATTATATATATATATCTATATATATATATATCTATATATATATATATATATATCTATATATATATATATATATCTATATATATATATATATATATATATATATATATATATATATATATATATATATATATATATATATATATATATATATATATATATATCGTTGTCAGATCAGGTTATCCTGCTACTGGTAACATGTAACCCAGTACAATCTGCTTCATGTCCTGCTGCCTTGTAGGATACGCCTTTTTAGGCAAAGGCTAGGAGATGCCAACTCCGATTTAAAACACCCCCTGCCTTGGGGCTCTTGGTTGAGTAAAGGCTAGAGATGGTGTCTCGATAAAAATACTCATCTTGGGCAGATGTTAAATGCAGCCAGCTACTGTCTTGTAGAAGGCCTCCTAGGCAAAGACTTAAGGGGTAAACAGATTCTATCTGTTGACCAGTCTCGCACCCCTTCTTCATCTATTAGGCTGGCGCAGATGTATTTTTAATACATTGTTTCCAGTTTAGGATGTTGAATGCTGGATCTTCTTGACTCAATGCATGGGTTTGCTTGTGTCACTGTTTTTATGACTAGGCAACTCATTCTATTATCTCCTTATGAGGGTACAGCTCTAAAACTCAGTTTTATGGTTCTGAGGCCGGCTGGTAGTCAGGTTTCCCGAACTCTGTGGTAGCTCTCAGAGAGGCTGATTCCATCAACAGCTGAAAAATATCAAAGCATTAACAGTGCCATGTTGCGCATGGATGGTGTCCCTGTTTGTACTTTTGGTGTGCATTGCGGAGGCCACATTTGGAGCCCTTTGTTACGGCTTAGGGTTTATTAGTAGTAATGAGGCAATTGCTTGGGCTATTAAACGGTGTTCTGAGTACTATCTATGCTTTGAGTCAAGTTCTTCAATCTAATTTGAATATGAATAAAGTACCAAAAACTATAAAACACAAAAAACCATCATCATCACCAAGTTCTCTAAACCTATCATTCACTAATATTCGTGGTCTTCGAAGTAACTTTTCTTCTGTTGAGTCTTATCTCTTGCAAAGTTCACCAGACCTACTTGCTCTTTGTGAGACTAATTTGAGTTCGGCTGTCTCATCTTGTGATCTTAGTGTTGATGGTTATCTTCCTCTGATTCGTAAAGACTCCAATAGTCACATGCTTGGCCTGGGCATTTACATTCGTAAGAATTCACCTGTTTGTCGTGAAACTAGGTTTGAATCCACAGACTATTCTTTCATGTGCTTTCGTTTAGCACCACTTCACTCTATTGCCTTTCTCTTTGTTCTATGTCGATCTCCTTCATCTCAAGACTGCACTCTTTTTGATGTTATTTCTGATCATATTGACCAAGCCCTCTCTCTTTATCCATCAGCTAATATAGTTGTTGTCGGTGACTTTAATGCTCACCACTCTGAATGGCTTGGCTCTAGTGTCAGTGACTCTGCAGGCATTAAAGCCCACAACTTTTGCCTTTCTCAATCCCTAACTCAAATAGTCAACTTTCCAACTCGCTTTCCTGACAACCCTAATCATTTACCTTCTCTACTCGACTTATGTCTTGTTTCTGATCCTAGTCAGTGCTCAGTTTCTCCACATTCACCCTTAGGTGCTTCTGATCACAGTTTGATCTCTTTAAAACTAATATCTCATTCTTCTTCATCACCTGAATACCCCTACTATCGAACCTCTTACAACTACAGTAAAGCTGACTGGGATTCTTTCCGTGATTTTCTTCGTGATGGCCCTTGGGTAGAAATCTTTCAACTTCCTGTCGACAAATGTGCTTCTTATATAACTTCGTGGATTCAGGCTGGCATGGAATCTTTTATTCCCTCTCGACGATTCCAGGTCAAGCCTCACTCTCCTCCATGGTTTTCCTCACACTATGCTGCTGCGATTGCCAATGGAAACCGTTACTTCCATATTTATCAGCAAAACAATTCTCCAGAAAACAGACGTCTGTTTATTACTGCTAGAAACAACTGTAAAAAGGTTTTGTCTAACGCCAAAACCCGCTATTCTCAGGTCATGAAATCTCGTATCTCATCTCAAAAATTAGGCTCTCGTGACTTCTGGAGAATCTTTAATAATATCAATAATAAGGGCAAATCTATAATTCCACCTCTCTTGTATGGTTCAGACTTTGTCACCTCACCTAAAGACAAAGCCGAACTGTTTGCTAAAAACTTTTCATCAATATCATCTCTTGATTCCACTAATTGCGTTCTACCTGATATTGCCAACAAACAGGTTGATTCATTGCTTGACATTCATATCACTTTAGCATCTGTATCTAAAGTGATTTCCTGTCTTGACTCTTCTACAGCTTGTGGCCCAGACAACATACCTGTTATTGTCTTGCAGAAGTGTTCTCCAGAGCTGTCGTCTATACTCTCAAAACTATTTAACAAGTGCTTATCAGAGTCTTGTTTTCCAGCCTGCTGGAAAGCAGCATCTGTTATCCCTATCTTCAAAAATTCTGGGGAGCGATCTGATTTGTCTAACTACCGTCCCATAAGTCTTCTTCCTATCATAAGCAAGGTTTTTGAATCTTTAATTAACAAACACTTAATTTCTCATCTTGAATCTAATAACTTACTTTCTGACCATCAATATGGATTTCGATCTTCTCGTTCTACAGCTGATTTGCTAACAGTAATAACTGACAGGTTTTATCGTGCATTAGATGAAGGTGGAGAGATTAAGGCCATCGCTCTTGACATTTCAAAAGCGTTTGATAAAGTTTGGCATGCTGGTCTTCTCCATAAGCTTTCTTCTTATGGTGTATCCGGCAACATCTTTAAGATCATTGAATCCTTCCTTTCCAATCGTAGCATAAAAGTTGTCCTTGATGGACAACACTCTTCTTCTTATTCTGTAACTTCAAGGGTTCCTCAAGGTTCTATCCTTGGCCCTATACTCTTTTTAATTTACGTTAACGATCTTCCAGATATTCTCACATCTAAGGTGGCATTGTTTGCTGATGATACTACCATTTATTGTTGTCGTGATAAGAAACCAACACCCTCTGATTGCTTGGAGGGGGCATTTGAGCTTGAAAAGGATCTCACTTCTGCTACAGCATGGGGCTCACAGTGGCTGGTGAACTTTAATTCAGATAAAACTCAATTTTTTTCAGCCAATCGTTATCGCAATAATTTAGATCTTCCTATATTTATGAACGGTGATGTACTCGATGAGTCACCTACTCTTCATCTTCTAGGATTAACTCTTACTTTCAATCTTTCTTGGAAACCATATATCAAATCGGTTGCAAAATTAGCATCTGCTAAGGTTGCATCTCTTTATCGAGCTCGCCACTTTCTTACTCTGGATTCTATTCTCTACCTCTATAAATCTCAAATCCGGCCTTGTATGGAATACTGTTGCCATATCTGGGGCGGATCTTCTAATGATGCCCTTTCTCTTTTAGACAAGGTGCAAAAACGCATTGTAAACATAGTTGGACCTGCTCTTGCAGCCAACCTTCAACCATTATCACATCGTCGTAATGTTGCTTCTCTTTCTCTTTTCTACAAATACTATAATGGGCACTGCTCGAAAGAGCTAACGTCTCTTGTGCCATCTACTAAAATTCATTATCGTGTTACTCGTCATTCAATTAAGTGTCATCCTTTTTCTGTGACTGTTCCTAAGTGCTTCAAAAACGCTTATTCGTCTAGTTTTTTTCCTCGAACATCAGCTCTTTGGAATTCGCTTCCTTCATCTTGCTTTCCTGATTCATATAATTTGCAATCTTTTAAATCGTCCGTCAATCGTTATCTTGCTCTACAATCTTCATCTTTTCTCTTACAGTAACTTCCAACTTTAATTAGTGGCTGCTTGCAGCCTTGTTGGAAGCGAAGATGTTTAAAAAAAAAAAAAAAAAAAAAAAAATATATATATATATATATATATATATATAATAGTTTATATTTCTAAAAGAATATTAAAGATACGACCCACATAACATTTCTGCTCAATACTCAGCACTAAATAGAAAGCGCACATTTTGAAAACACAATTTATTTACCATTTTATTATACAATAATTTTCTCTATATAATCCATTTACTCTGCATAATTTACTCTGCATAATTTATGCTACATTATATGCTCTGTATAACTTGAGTATTAGTTTTATTAATTTTTTTTTGATTATAATTTTGCTATTAAAATATATTAGTAAAGCATAAAAGTATACTAATAAAATTAAATACAAATCTCAGATGTTGGGTTAAAATGAAAAATTGAAGTGCACATGTTTTTTGTTTTTGTTTAACAAATTCACTCCCAACAAAGCTGCAAACAACCACTACTCAAGTTAGGTTATAATAAAGAAAAAAGTTTGGAAGCAAGAAAAAAATTGACAGAGGTCTTAAAAAGCTGTAAATTAAAAAAAAAAATTCAGGAGAGAGTTCCAAACCATTGATTTTCAATTCGACGAATAAAATATTTTAAAGTATTTTAAGAGACAGATATAGTAAAAGTATTCGAATTTGCAGAATGACAAGTCTTGTGAGATGGAGTTTTGGTTGATGGAACAAGAGATGAGAACTTACTTGAGTAGCAACCTTGGTAGTATTTCAAGAAAGTAGAGATCACAAAGAAAATTTATAAAGATGACATAAATAATGTTTAAATTTGAGCTGAAATGTTTCCAATGTGTAAAAAAACTTCTAGTAAAACTAAATATAGTAAAAGTAGAACATGGCTGCAAAGAATCTTATTAATACCATTTTCAACCTTTTCTGAAATGATATTTTAAGCAAAGTTGTCACTGCTATATATTAAATTACTGCACCAATTGCAATTTAAAATATTTGTTTATATATATCAGCTTTTGAAATTAGAAAAAATAAGGTTGGCAATAATTTGCCGACCTTAATCTGTGTAAGATCGGCAGAAAAAATTTAGAATAAAAGTTTGACCATAAACCATAGAAACGAGGTTCGCCGACCTCAAACACTTCTAGGTCGGCAGTTAGGTATATAAAATATATATACGCTACTTGCACATTTCAATATAGTTGCAACTTAAGCTTGAAATTATAACAGTAACTTAAGCTTGAAATTATAACAGTAACTTAAGCTTGAAATTATAACAGTAACTTAAGCTTGAAATTATAACAGTAACTTAAGCTTGAAATTATAACAGTAACTTAAGCTTGAAATTATAACAGTAACTTAAGCTTGAAATTATAACAGTAACTTAAGCTTGAAATTATAACAGTAACTTAAGCTTGAAATTATAACAGTAACTTAAGCTTGAAATTATAACAGTAACTTAAGCTATTTAAAATGCCAAACAAGAATTTTATGAGATTATTTAAATATGAGAGATGTTATATAAAAAAATGGTAATTAAAAACTAATGCACAAAAGATACAATTTTGTACTAGTAAAACCCCCCTTACTGCAAAGCAGAAGAAAGGGAAAAAGGCAGGGAAAAGCAGTATGCAGGGAAAAAGGGTTTGAAAAAATTTTTTATTATTATTATTTATTTGCCATAAGACTTTTTGCATTAATTCGAGCCCTGGTATTTTAAATGATTAAATTAGTAACAATTTCTGATGAGTTTAAAAATTTGCGGATAAAGTGTTTATAATTAAAAAAGTAGGAGTTTTCAATATCATTTGATCAAAATCTTCAAAGGGATCCCCAAGTGTCGTGACAACTTGTGTTCATATTAATGATAATGTTAAAAAAAAACGTTTAGGCAAACTTTTTTTGATTAAAACTAAATAATGAATGCACACCATTAATTTTATAATTCACGGTTTTGTCGAAGCTTGTCGTCTCCATGTTTTATTGGTTCTCAGAGTCTGTATAATGTTCGCCGCAATCTGCACTTGAAATTTATTTCATGCATGTTTAATTCATAACAGTTTCGGTATATGACCGATTTCTTTTTAAGATAGCGTTTTTTTTTTGTTTTTTTAAAGAAATAAGTATTTTTTCTACTTTAATCAGAAAATCATACACTTGTATCATTTTTTACTAAATCACAAAAAATATTTGTGATTTAGTAAAAAATTATACAAATATATATATATTTTTATATTTATAGTTTTTTTTTACTTGCTTGACTATTACTTTGTTTTAGAAGCCAGCCAAAATCATGACACAGTTGTAAATACTTTGTGAGTATTAGAGTTTGCAGGTAGAGAAAAATAAAGGCAGTATGATGTGGTTTCTCATTTTATATTTAGTTCATATGGTTTATTAGAGTTGTTCATTTTATGTTTAATTTTATGTTTAATGTTTAATTTAGTTTTATGGTTTAACTCTACTGCAAGCCGCTGGTAGCAGTTTTTGAGTATGTTTCACAATTTATCTTGTTTTGTACATAAATTTCTATTCTAGACACATATAATTTGTTTGTTCTTAAGGTTTAATTAATTTTCTGCATGTTCATGAAAAAATAAGAGCTATATTGTGTAATTATGAAAAGTTATCACTTGACAAAATTAAAAAATCTTGAATAATCCTTCATAAAAAAAACTTCTCTAAATTTAGTTATAAAATAAAACAGTGTTAACACTGTAAAATTTAACATGCAGAAGTGTCAAGTATTTAGTTAAGTAATTACCAAAGTCTTTTGAAAAAAAAAAAATTCTTTTTATTCATTAAATGAGTTTTGTTTTGGACTTAATGTTTTAGTTACTATTTATAAAAGCTTTTTTAAGCTGGTTTTAAGCACTTTGAATTTCTTATTGTTCAATGTTGCATGTTAGAAACTAATTTAATTAAAAAGTACATTTATTTAGCTTTCTATTGATATATAGTTTGTTACGCCTTTAAAGAGATTTCCTATTCGAATTTTAATTAATTGTCAATGTTAAGCCATTCAAATTTTATTTAAAAAAATGTGTGGTCGCTACAAAAAGATTTTTGTTCAGCTGGTAGCGAATGAGTTAATGCGATTCTTTGTTTTTATATTTATATTATAACTAACTTTTGTATATTTTAGTACAAATATTTGTTTTTACTTTGATTTAGTTTGATTTGTACGGTTATTAGTAAAATAATTCGTTTAATATTTATTTTCTATTTATTTCAGTTTATATGTTTTTTCAAGTCACTCGTTTTTTATTCAGTTTATACTTTAAATTAATTTATACGTTTTAGTAAAGTTATTCTTTTAGTATCAAGTTTATATTTAGTTTAAACCAGTACGTTTTACTGTAAATATTTGTTATATATTAAATTTTTATTTTTATAAATTTTATAAATTTAATTTTTGATTGTATCGCAAACTTTTTTTTGGCATTTAGTAAAAAGTTACACATTTAACATGATTTGGTGATTGTGGTAAAAAAATATGATATCTTGAAAGAAAAAATTTATACCATGACGTCATATACTGAAACTGTTATGAATTAAACGCGCATGAAATAAATGATCAAGTCTGCAAATTGCAGCTAACATTATACAGACTCCAAAAACCAAAATAAATGGAAACGGCAAGCTTCGACTAAAATGTGAATTTTAAAATTAATTGTGTGCATTCATTATTTAGTTTTAATCAAAAAAATTTAAACCCAAACGTTTTTTTTAAATATTTTCTTAAATATGAACACAACTTGTCTCGGCACCCTGGGGATCCCTTAATGAAATGCGAAACAATACTATATTGTAGGACTATGTTTACAATCAAAAACAGTCTTGCATCTGCGAGTCATAAAGTCAACTAAATTAATCAAACATCAATGGGAATTGAGTGCAATTTTTCTTTGATTTTTTCTGAATAAGTTAGCATGATTTGTAAGCTTGATGCCATATTTGACAGTCAACATGTTGATTATTTAACAGTCAACATATTCCCATAAATAATCAATGGCATCTTATTTCAACAGTCAATTGATTAGAATGTTCAAATTTAAAATTTTGGGACCGTTTTCCTGATATTAAATCTATCCACGAGGCGCTTTATCCTTTGCATGAGGTAACACAATGCTCTTACATATGTCTTTGTATATTTCTTGATAAAAAGTTCCAGTATATCAATGGAGCGGATTAACACCATCTTCACTAAAACATCCCAAAATTATGTTTTACGGTAAGCAGTTGGGATTTGGGATTATATTTTGTATCTACTGGATGTCAAGTAAATTTGATTCATTCTGTTCCGAACTGCGTAAACTTATTTTCATCCTTAAAAAAAATATTTGACTAATGTTGACTACTCCACCTTTGATGCTGTGATGCTAATTCTTCTTGGGCATTTCAGTTTTCCAAGGAAATCAATGGCTTTCCTTGGAAAGACTATTTACCCACAGGCTGGGCGTCTTCCAAACACATTTGCATGTCGCAAACAATGTTTGGTTGTAGAAATATTACATTTCATTCTATTAAAGCATTTCATATATATATATATATATATATATATATATATATATATATATATATATGTATATATATATATATATGTATATATATATATATGTGTATATATATATAAATATACATGTATATATATATGTGTATACATATATATATGTATATATTTACGTATATATATATGTGTATATATATATAAGTGTATATATATATATGTGTATATATATATGTGTATATATATATATATATGTATATATATATATATATATATATATATATGTATATATATATATATAATTATATATATATATATATATATATATATATATATATATATATATATATATATATATATATATATATATATATATATATATATATATATATATATAAACAATCCTCGGAATTAGGGTTAACTGCCGACCTGAAATTATTTGAGATCGGCAAAAAATTGCCGACCTCGTTTTAATGTTTTATGGTTAGATCTTTGTATCAAATTATTTTTGCCGACCTGATGCCGACCTCAAAAAGATTGAGGCCGGCAAATTATTGCCGACCTCATTTTTCCTAATTCTGAGGGTTGTATATACAGTTGTTGCCAAATGTCTGTTGTATTTGTATTTTTTCAACAAATTCAAAGTTTAAATGGACACAGTGACTCTAACACATCTCACAGTTTATCAAAACATTGTTTAAAATTACATAACAGTAATATAGTTCAGTTTTACATATCACTAATATCTGCTACACTGTCCCTTATTCTTAATTACTTCAGCAATTCTTGCAGACATAGAATTGACAAGATTTTTACAAACATCAACAGTTGTGTCTGTACACAACACATGTGTAATGATGGCGTAAAAATCATCTAAATTTGATTGTTTCTCTTTATCAATCTTTAGTTTCATTATATGCCACAAGTTTTTAATGAGGGTAAGGTCTGGGCTCTGCCCTGGTAAAGGCCGAGAACCTCAACCCCATGATCCCGAAGCCAATTTTTCACTAAAGCTGCTTGATGGCAGAGAGCACCATCATGCATAAACGGTTTGCAGTTGTGAATCTGCATAACTGTCAAAATCTTTTCATCCAGTATGGTAATATATTTCTGTGCAATCATAGTGGTATTTTGTGGGAGAAAGTAGAGGGAGTATTGGCCGTATTAAGATATTGGAGTATTAAAGATTATCTCAATTAGTTTAATCAATAAAACCAACAGCTTTTTGGTTCTTTTTTAGGCTTTCAACAAGCTTAAAGCAGCAAAATGACGCACAATGCAGTTATATTTGAGCATACAACAGACTTTTTGCCACAACTGTATATAGTAGTATGTGACTGGGGCCCTTGCCCCGGCTAAAAATGAGATTTTTTGCAAACCCGACATTGTCTAAACTAAAAGATTTAGCAGGGTTGATAGCCAAGGCTAGAAAAAAATTTACAATACTTTATATATTATAATTTCATGCTTACCTTTACTATTTATTAATAACTGGCATATATTTACATATTTTCAAACTCTAATTTACTTCCAACTAGATTGCAAGCAACCACTATATAGTTATGAGTTACTTTAAAATAGAGAATAAGTAAAAATACTAGAAAATGCTTAACTGAAAACTTGAAAAGTTGTAGGTTGTATATAAAAGAAAAACATGAAGATGGCTAATAGTTATGAGGTTTTTTTGATTTGCAAGAAGAAAAACTGGATTAAGTTTTTATAGCAAGAAAGGATAGACACAGTAAATGGGTGCAGCTTTTTGAATAAAAAACAAACAAAAATGAGTTTTGGTTTATCGTAATAGAAATGATAACTTGTTTGAGCATTGACCACGATTTCTTTTGTAGAAAAAAGAAAGAAATGCAACCTTACAACAATGGGAGAGTGGCTCAAGCTTGGCAGATAAAGCAGGTCTAATTTATTATTATTTTTTTATGTTAATTCACCTCCCCAAGGCTGCAAACGCCATTACAGACTAGGAGGCTATTTAATTGTGGTTATAACCCTCTCTCAACTATATAACTCCGAAAGATGAACCTTGACAATCAAGGCCACTGTGCAGAAAAACAAGTTGAGCACGGTACTACTAGGGATGTGGTGGGGATTGAACTTGGTACCTCTCGCTTAAGATGCAAGTGCTCTACCACTACACCATGACCGCTTTATATTTACAATGTGCTTTTAGACTTTGACTATATAGAGTAAGAGGGTTGTTATTCATGTTTTGTTGTCTAACAAAAATTGCAAACTTCAAGTCCAGAATTTAAATCCATAAGCCACAGCAAGCCTTAGGCTGTTACAGAAGAGAGATCAGATTAAAAATCAGCTGCTTGTTCTAAGCAATCAAAAAGTAAAGATTTTTTTTCAAGACAAGAGTATAAAATTGAGTCATCAACAAATAGAGCCACTATCTTAGCCACTAAGATATCTTGAATAACCTTAAAGTTACTTGAAATAAAGAAGAGTTTAGGCCTTTAAAAATAACTTTATTTCTGCAGTTAGTAAAAATAATTTAATAATTTTAAAACCTTTATACAAAGAAACTGAGTGAAGAATAATCTTAAGATATTTGGAGAGGTCAAAGTGTTTTCTAGAGTTTTGAAAAAAATTGTACCACTTGTTTTGCACTTTTTAAAAATTAAATATATAATTAATAAGATTAAATGTTAGACTAACTTTAGTTCATGACATTGAAGGCTAACTAAAAGTCTCTAGAACCTAACATCTGATAAAAGATACGAGATTTAGTAAACTCAGAATAACAGAGCTTAACATCAGGTGGGATCTTTTTACCTTGGCTTCTTGAAATAATAAAAGGACATTTGTTCTTAAGAGAGATGTTCTTTCAAAAAAGATGAAATAAATGATTAATAAAGCAACTTCTCAAATTGGTGAAAAATATGGAGTAGAATGAGGTTTGACTTAAAATTGAAGAGTAGGAATAAAAGCTTCCAAACTTTTAGTCCAAAAAGAATAAAAGCTTCTGAGACGTGCTTTTTGCATACATATTATGGAAATAAACATATATGTTCGCTATTTATATAGATGCTGGCATACAATATCCTTTCATATTTATATAAACTTTAGTATTTATATGGTGTAGTATTTACCAAAAGAGAAGATGATGATGATGATGATGATGATGATGATGATGATGATGATGATGATGATGATGATGATGATGATGATGATGATGATAATGATGATGGTAATGATGATTATGATGATCATGTTGATCATAATGATGTTTATATATGTATATATATACAAAATATAACATGAATTTTGAATATTAAAATATACTTTAGGATGTATAAATGTTTATGCAGCTCCGTTCACAAACTGGGCCCCGACTATATTTTATCAAACTGGGCCCTGGCCTGTTTGATAGAGTATATTTTATGGTTTTTACCATAAAATGTCAGTTTTAAGTTTTATTAAAAAAAAAAAAAATATTTTAGAGACCAGAAAAAATTTAAAAATTATTTTAAAAATGTTTTAATTTTTTATTTTTTGATAGACTGTCTGTGCCAACTAAGCCCTCAGTTAATGTAGCGGCACTCCGATGCGAGTCAGGGTTTAATATAGTTGATGAAGCATCTATTATAGCATATTTATGTGAGCGCTTGCTCACTTTTTTTGCTTATTTAAATCAATACAGCTTTTTTAGAAAATGAATGAAAAGATTGCTACCTTATCGCAAACCCTCAGTTGATGTAGCAGCACTCCACTGCCAGTCAGGCTATTTGTCAGTCGATGTAAGTACTGAAGCCCCTGGCAGCAGGCTATTTCAGTATGATGTCACACTGCTCACCTAAATCAGCAGTATAAGATATATATATATTTTTTATTAGTTACATTAAAAATTAAGAAAAAAGTGTTTTTGTATTTAAGGTAATGATAAAAATAATATTTACAAAAACTAATTATAATAGTTATATTGATTACAGTTGCTTGTTGTAATTATAAAAATTATAAATCAATTCAATTGCTTGGAGATATAAAATTGAAAAATCTACTCTGTGATGTCACTTTAATTTCACATTAAGTTATTGAATGTAAAAAAGTATAAAAACTTTAACTTTATTGCAGCATCAGTTCCTGGTAATATAATGGATGTGAGGAGTGAAGAAGAAAACTTTGTGCTTCAAAAGATTTTAGAAAACATAGAATTTTGGGACAAAGTAAAAGACCTGGTAACTATTTATTCCATCTTTTCCAGCTAATTGTTATTTTTTTTTTAATATGAAATTTTTAGGTTATAAATAAAAATAATTAAAAGTAATAATAATTTTGACATTTATTCAAATAGGCATAAAAATGAGACTTAATCTCCACTCATTTACCACTCTATTAAATCTCGAACGAGTTCCTCTTGGAAGTCTAAAAGGCTTTAGTAATATTTTCTTTCATGTTATCTTTCCTTTGATTTCTCTGTGTGTTTGAATAGAATAAAACTATTTTCAACTGTAAATTAGTATTTACAGTTGAAAATAGTTTTATTCTATTCAAACACAAACCATTTGTAGTTCACCCCAACAACAATTGTTGGGGTGAACTACAAATGGTTTTTTGATATGATTCCAATTGTAACCAACTATATTTGTACGCTTTACCTTGACATAATAGATGACAGAATAGTTACAATCCTGTTGTCTAACTATTGTCAAAATTTCATTGTCTCCCTGGTTTTTGTTTTTAGCCTACATTTTACCATTTTTCATACTTTCAGGAAATCCTTTGCGTTTTTCTGTTACTGTACCTCAAGATAGGGTTTTTTAGGCATAAAATCTTTACTAAGTCGATTGATGTATAAAAATTATCTAAATATACATGATATCCTTGATTGAACAGGGCTTGAATAATTCCATGACATCATAGCCCAAGCTATGATGTTGTTATGGAATTAATCAAGCCCTGAATTAATAAGTAGAAACCTTTTATTTAAACTATTAATTCAAGGCTTAATTAATTGCGTTATGGAATTAATCAAGCCCTGAATTAATAAGTATTAAAAGAATGGATAAGTAGAAACCTTAACTAGCTCTTGATATATCAATTGCATTGGTTTCTTGCCGTGCCCCATTTTTGTCCACATATGTTATCTTAAAATGAATATTCTGCCACGTATTAGTGTGCCTACATACATCATTGATAATTTGATCTGTGAAGTACAAGGAAAAATAATAAATTACTTTTGTCATATTATTTTGTACTAAGCGTAGGCCTAAAAAGTTCCAAGCGTAGGCCTAAAGAAGTTCCAGGTTCACGAGATGGATTGAAATCTGGTACAACTGTCTTATAATCATCAGAATCATTATATGATAATGTACTTCTTTTTGAAACTTTTTGTTTGTTATCTGTATTGTTTATTAGCTGTGCTTTTGTTTTCTTTATTTTCTTGTCAGGAATTACTGATGACTTGTTGGCTTTTATGTTTTTGATTCTTGTACAGTGCTATAAATCCTTTTCAAATTTCTCTTCAACCTGTTTTTTAATGGCATGCCAAGATCATCTGAACAGAAGACTCAGGACAAATTTTTTTTTTTAATAGTGGTGTCAGTTTCATTATCATAATCATGTCACTGTCTGTTAGAAGATAACACACCTTGTTCAATTTCATCATTATAATTATTACTAGGAGATAATCTAAAAAATAAACAACACTGTCTCAGACCATGCAAATAATCATCATGATGGATCATGTGAATAATTTTGGATCATGACTGAGTTTGTGAATGAGAACCACCACTGAGAAGCTTATCCGACTCTCATTCCACCAAAAAAAGAGTCCAAACTAATTACATCATCATCGCTATCTAACACATGATCCAAAACTTTATTTAGAGGAATATTACATCTTTTTTGTAAAGCCATTTTGGCTTTGCAAAAAATAATACTCCTCTAAATAAAGTTTTGTATTATGTGTTAGATAATGATGATGATGATATTGGACAAAAAGATTTTGGCCTAAATCACTAACCTCTACTCAGTAAGAAATTAAACGCTAGTTTTTACTCAGTTTCTTATTTTTCTTAGATTGTTCAGACCATAGTCTCACTGCAATATATACTTTGTCTACAGATTTATTCTATACTTACATATAAACTTATATTACAAATATGTTTACTTTTGTTTTATTACTTTTTACAATTATCTTAAAGATGACTGAATTCATTTTATGATTTTCTCTAATTTTTTGGTTGATTCTTTATTATTAAGACCAACATGAAAGTTCTTATTCCTTGTCTTTGGTTTCAATTTGGTCTTGCTTTACTCATGATTTTTTTATTCTTGTGTAGTAGGGTTTTAACTTTTTAGTACCCTATTGAAAAATATGAAAAATGGATAATTTATTATCCATTTCCAGAACACCTTTTCACCTTTTCAGTAGTATTCAGTGGATGCTGGCGACATTTAAGTAAGTTACACTTTACAGATAAAAAGTTTCAACTCTAAGAAAATTTAATTTATCAATATGTCAGGACAAATGGGGAAAATCAAGAATTTCTTTATACCAATTTGCTGTCTTGTTAGTTGAAAGTTGTGTATTAGTTGAAAATTTTTTTTCCTACTTGGTAAAAAAAAATCAGTGGCTTTTATTTTTAAAAAGTCTTGGGATTGTTGAAACGGCATCTTTCAAACTTCTGAACTTCTTACTATTGTTTGTCTACTACTACCATCATTAGTATTCCTATTTTTTCAAATATTTTTGTTTATTTTTAATCCAATCTTTTAATAATAATATTTGTTTTTATAACTTAAATTTGAATTATAAATTTATTTTTAACTAGTTATAAAAATTTATGAAAATTTTACAATTTAAAAACTTTAATTTAGTTATGTCAGCGTGATACTCATGGTTGTACTCCATTTTTGAGAGCAATAGTTTCACATAATTTACATGGAGCCTACATGATACTAGAAGCTGTCAAAAAAAATAATAAAAAAAAGACGTTTGGTCCAGGTTATTCTTTTAAAATTTTTCAAATTTTTTTAATTTAAAGAAATTTGACAAAATAATTTGACAAAAAGAGTATTAGTTTGACAAATCAGAAAGAACAAAAATATTAAATATAAAAATATTAAATATAAAGTCAAATAATTTTTTAGTTAAACGTTTTAAGTTTTTGTTTATATTTTGTTATATGTTTTACATTTAGGTTATATTTTTTTAACTAGTAATAGTGCTTGTATCTCATATGTGGTTCACTCTCAATACCACTTTCTTTTAATGCTTATGATTGGAAAGTTAAAGTTATAGAGATTAAACCACACCCCAGGTAGAGGCTGAACCACATCCCAGGTAGAGACTAAACCACATCTCCAAAAGTTTTAGTAAGTTTTTTAAGAGAGCTTGCTTGTTAGGTAGGTTTTAACTTGTTTTGCATCTAGGTTGTATATTAAAGCTTGATATTGATCTACATAATCTAAATAAGGATTCAATCAAATGTAAGCAGATGTAATGAAGCTATGCAGATAGCATGTAAAATTTAATTCAAAGTGTTAGATGGTTTGATAATTCAACAATTTGAGTTATTTAAATTAAAAACTAACAAATAAAATATTAACTTTTAATTTTGAAAAATTCTTTTTTTTTGCAGTTTTTATATAAATTGTTTTTCATATTTATATAAAAACTGCAAAAAAAAGATTTTGTTATTTTATAATTAAATCTTTTTTAATAAAAAATAATATTAAACATTAAAACGTTAGATTACACCATAGGCTGTGGTTTAGAATACACCATGGCGCATGGTTTATATTACACCGTGGGTCACAGTTTAGATTGCACAAGTTAACAAGAATAGAAAACATTGACTTATACATCTAATAAAGTTTTTGGGGTCAGGGAATTCATTTCTGACATTGAACGATTCTTGACTTGCTAATAAAGCTAAGTATAAGATAAAATAGTATGATAAATTCATAAACTCTCGCCTTTGGGGTTTCTTTTGGGTTTAAATTCATAAAGTCCTCACCTTTGAAGTAAGGGGGACAATTTTTTTTGGTACTTTTGTTCTTAGACTTCAGTCATTATGGTTTTAAGAATGTTCAAGTTTATTTGACTTAAACTTGAACATTCTTAAAATTTTAATTTGCACAACACCTTTTTTGTTTTGTTTTTGTTATTTATCTCCTCAAGGCCGAGAAGGCCACTACACATGAGAAAACTACTTAATAGTGGTTATAACCCTTTCTCAACTCTATAACTCTGAAACACGAACCTTGACAAACAATGCTGCTGCGCGGAGAAATAATTGGGACCATATGGTTTTAAAGGGTCGACTTAAATTTTTTGTCATCCCATATTTAAAAATATAAAAGGTTTGGATCAAAATATCAAAGAAAAGAATAAATTAAAGTTCATACAAGTTATAAGTCTAAAAAAAACAAAATTTATATAAGTTTAATTCCTTTTTCTTTTTTGTTTTGCAGCGAGCTAATTACTGGATCCAAATTTCATAGTAGTCTCATTAAATTGAAGTTTTGTTTCTTTCTTGAAACTTTAAGTATAAAGAACTCTCTGAGGTTTTTTGTTTCTGCTTTTTAGTGCTTCAGAAAGCATACAGATAGGTAAGCTTCTGTTGAGAGCTGGGGAAAGATCTGGGGAAAGCTAAGAACTTTTCATTAGCATCATCTCTTGACTCCACTAGTCGCTTTCTACCGGATATAGCAGATAAACAGGTTAATCCATTGCTTGACATTCATATCACTCCAGCTTTTGTATCAAAAGTGATTTCCTGCTTAGATTCTTATACAGCTTGTGGTCTGGACAACATACCTGTTATAGTTTTGTTCTCTGGAGATGTCATCTATACTTTAAAACTATTTAACAAGTGCCTATCAGAGATTTGTTTTCCAGCCTGCTGGAAAGTGGCATCTGTTATTGCTATTTTCAAAAGTTCTGGAGAGCAATCTGACTTGTCTAACTACCGTCCCATTAGTCTTCTTACTATCATAAGCAAGGTTTTTGAGTATTTACTCAATAAACACTTAATCTCTCATCTTGAATCTAATAACTTACTGATCATCAATATGGATTTTGATCTTCTTGTTCTACTGCTGATTTTTTGGCAGTAATAAATGACAGGTTTTATCGTGCACAATAAAACCCGCCTAAAAAAACCCATTAAAGCCTGGGCAATAAGGGTTTTATTGGTTTTTTCACCTTATGAGCTATTGTAACCAACATTATTATTTTAACTATTATATTGTTAACTAAATTAATTATTTAAATTTTAACTAATAAATATTAACTAAATTGTTATTAACTAAATTATTATGAACTATTACAATCAATAATAACAGCTATCAAAGCAGATTTACAGTAAATAGTAGTAACTTACTAATATTTGAATTATTTGGAAATACATTATCACAATTTTTAAACAAATATTTTTACTGATTGAGATCATGTCTCTTTTTTATATTTTATCTTATTCCCCTTCCAAGACTAAGAAGACCACTACAGCTGAAGCTTTATTGTGTCTAAAACTCTCTTTCAACTCATTAATTCCGAAACACAAACCTTTATAAACAAGGCTGCTGCGTGGAGAAACAAGTTTGTTCATTTGAATTTTAAGTTCGAATTTGAAGTTCAATTGAAACTTCTACCCATTCTCTAGTCTTCTTTTTCCCATTCGTTGACATTTTTAATTAAAAAAATATTACTTTTAAATCTAAAATAAATCAATACATATAAGTTTAACATGAATTTTTTTTTTCTATCACAGTTTTGAATTGTGTTTAAAAGATGGATAGCACTCTTCTTCATATCCTGTAACTTCAGGGGTTTCTCAAGGTTTTATCGTTAGCCTAATACTTTTTTTTAATTTAAATTAACGGTCTCCCAGAAATTCTCACATTTAAAGTGGCATTGTTTGCTGATGATACTACCATTTATTCTTGTCTTGATAAGAAGCCAACACACTCCGATTGCTTGGAGGGGATGTTTGAGCTTGAAAAGAATCTTACATCTGCTACAGCATGGGGCTCCCAGTTGCTGATGAACTTTAACTCAGATAAAATTCAATTTTTTTCAGCTAATCGTTATCACAATAATCAAAATCTTCCTATATTTATGAATTTTATTTATACATAGTATTTATGAACGGCAATGTACTCAATGAGTCACCTACCCTTCAACTTTTAGGATTAACTCTTAACTCTAATCTTTCTTGAAAACCATATATCAAATCCATTGCAAAATTAGCATCTGCAAAGGTTGCATCTCTTTATTGTGCTCGCCACTTTTTTACTTAGGATTCTATTCTTTATCTCTATAAATCTCAAATCCGTCCTTGTATGGAATACTGTTTCCATATCTGGGGCTGTTCTTCCAATCATGCCCTTTCTCTTTTAGACAAGGTGCAAAAACAAATTGTAAACATGGTTAAACTTATATATATATATATATATATATATATATATATATATATATATATATATATATATATATATATATATGTGTATATATATATATATATATATATATATATATATATATATACATATATATATATATATATATATATATATATATATATATATATATATATATATATATATATATATATATATATATATATATATATATATAAATATTGTGATTTTTATTAAATTTTTTACAAATGTATATATATATATATATTTATATATATATATATATATATATACAAAAAATACTAAAAACATGTTGTAATTCTTGTATACTTATGTTATTATATACTTATTTATATTATACTTATATATATTGTATACTTATGTAACACTTGTATGTTATAACACTAGCGTGCTTATGTTTATAAAATAAATTTAAATTAAACATATTTAATGAAGGAAATAAAAACTTATAAATTTTTAAATGAAGAAGAACTATTAATAAATAGGAAGCCTGTTTTTTAACAAAATTTATTCATCATCAAAAGCATAAATTGTTAAATAAGAACAGAGTATATATCTTTTAAGCAATTTTTTTTTAAAGTTAACAAAATTCAAATTGTTAGCGAAAAAGGATCAGAGTATGTATTTTTTTTAACAAAATTTACTTAAAAAGCAACATATAAATATTTAATGAAGTATATATCTTATCAATAAAATTTACTTAAAGTTATAAATATTTAAAAAATTATAGATATTAAAAAACTATATATCTTTTTAACATTTCTTTTAAAAACATTCTTTCAGCAATATTTTTTCAACACATTTTATGATTACACTAACTACAAGCAGATTTAAAGTGTTTCATCATGACAGTACACCACTTTACTGGCACAGACAAAATTCTTGCTCTCAACAAAGCCAAGTCACATTATAGCAAAGTACACCACTTGGCTAGTAAAGTCAACAATCTTGCTGTAAAGTCATATCAATTTGAAACCACGCAAAAAACATAATAACCACTTACCAACTATAAACACATAACATTATAACACATCACAAACATAGAAACACTTCATATATAAAAGATATTTACACACTTACAAAATATAAACCCATATAACCTTAACACATATAAACACATAATAAGTAACACATAACTATAACTAAATATAAAAATTAATAAAAATATATAAATTAGAAGCATTTATATAATACAACCTTATTTGTTTAATGACACGCCTCATAATAAATGTTTAAGAACTAACGATCCAACGACTTTATTTTTTATATTATAAAAGCAAACAGATTTTCTTTAATTTCTTCAAAATAAGGTATTAAACGATCTTGTTCTTTAACATACAACATGGAGTTGACCATGTGAGATGCAAGGGTTTTGGAGATAAACACTAAACTTATCAAGAGTTTGACCTTTTGAAAACATCATCGTTTTCTAGAGTTATCATTGTCTTCTAATTAAAATTTAAAAAATTAAAAGTAAGACATTAATATACTTTAAATACAATTGACAAAGGACTTAAATTGTGTTAGTATTAAAATGCAAGAATTAAATAAATTGCCTGACTTTAAAAGTTACTATACTCATTTAAAAATAACATAAGGTATCCCTTACTACAGAAGTCATCAAATTAAAAAGTTTTCAATCTTATTACTGATTAAGTTGATTAAGCAAAATTTTCGATTTTATTACTGAACAGCAGCAGTAGCGTTAAATTAAGCAATAATTATAAGCGATAAGTAATGTTTTAAAAATTTTATTATATTTAATTTTTAGGCATTCTAAGGTAAAAAAATTCATTTTCCAAAAAGTTTTGAAAATTTTTTTTTTTTAATGTTATACCCCTCCCTAAGGCTGAAGGGATGACACCAGTGCAAGATGTCACAATTGATTTGTCTAATAAAAAGCAATAAATTATATTTTAGATAATACACTGCTAGAAAAAGCTATATTAATGCCATCCTCGTGTGGATTAACACCTGTCCATTGTTTAGTTCACAGTTCATCAAAAAAGCCTTATTCACAACAATGGTTTAACACTTTAAAAGTTTCCAATCTTCCCCAAAACTATTCATCTCGATTACTTTTAAAGTTATTTAAATCACATTTTCCATCAGTATATCGTGCAATGATGCCTATTCCTAAACCTTATTGGACTCAGCAATCTGTCAGAGATAAATTGAAAGGTATAATTAATTGCTTTGTTATAATGATGATGATGATGATGATGATGATGATGATGATGATGATGATGATGATGATGATGATGATGATGATGATGATGATGATGATGATGATGATGATGATGATGATGATGATGATGATGATGATGATGATGATGATGATGATGATGATGATGATGATGATGATGATGATGATGATGATGATGATGAGGATGATGATAATAATAATAATGATAAGGTTAAAAAAGTTTGTCGATAAATCTATATTATAGAAAGAAAGAGCACTCAGGAAGATTTTGTTTCAAAAAAATTGCCCAGTAGCTCACCACTTATACGTCCTCCTGTTTTTCGTGCATCAATAACTCCAGGATTGTCTTATAGAGCTACACGTTACCATCCAAACCAAGCTGATGTAATAAGAGCTAATGCAAAAGAAGGTTATAATATGTTAAATATATGTTGAAAAAATCATTTTCTTTAGATTTTGGTTTTAATTTTTAAATATTTTAGGTTTAGTTATGTTTGGTGATTTAAATGAGATGTTTCAAGCCCTTGCTGAAATGAATAACTATGCTTTGTTATCGAAAACAACACATCCAAGTGGAGCCCTTCTTTCGGTTTGTCAGCATATGTTACAAGTTCAACAATATCAGGTGTGCTTTTTTTTTCCTCTAGGGTTGAATATATATATTTTTATTTATTATATTATTTTGTTTTGGTTTTATTCATTTTAAATTTCTAGTCTTGTTCTCATTTTATGTTAAAATCATTTTATGTTAAAACTTTTATTCAATGATTTTCTTGTAGTAACTATATTTCAATGATTTTTTTTGTTGTAACCTATTATGTTATAAGTGCATATAAGTATCATATATACTGTCTCTGCCATTATGCATGAAAATTTAAGCTTCTCAATAACATGTATAAATTTCTTTTTTAACTAATTTTTTTATTTAAATGTTACACCAAACAGGGTTTTTCAAAACAATTTTAAATTGCGTGTAAATATATATATATATTTATATATATATATATAAATATATATATATATATATATATATATATAATATATATATATATATGTATATATATAATATATAATATGTAATATATATAATAAATATATAAACACAAATGTATTCATATAAATATATATATATATATATATAAATACATACATAAATATATATATATATATATATATATATATATATATATATATGTATGTATTTATATATATATATATTTATATGAATACATTTGTGTTTATATATATTATATATATTACATATTATATATTATATATATACATATATATATATATTATATATATATATATTTATATATATATATATGATATATATATATTTATATATATTTTACAATTTATGTATATATATATATATATATATATATATGCGTATACACACATATATAAATATATATATAAATATATATAGATATACATATATATATATATATATATATATATATGTATGTATATATATATATATGTATATATACATATATATATATATATATATATATATATATATATATATATATATATATATATATATATATATATATATATATATATATATATATATATATATATATATATAATGCATGTTACTGTTTTGTGCAAGACAAGTAACATGCATTATACATCAATCTAAGTCAGAAACATGAAATGAATTATTTTCTTTTTCCTCTTCTCTAATATTTCATGTAACTCAATTTTAAATGAACATACTAAGGTTTCAAATTTTCTGCATATCTATGGTCATGAAGGAAAGTTAGATATAAAATAAAAAATGAAAGTTGTGATAAGCCTTGTTTTAGTTATGCAATCACGCTTTTGCAATTTCTTCATTTTTTAATTACGCTTCTTTATTATTTTCACTTTTTTTAAGACTTTCAATTGGATTGATGTTTGAGAGTTGTCATATAAGTATATTTGTTATCTGTCATAAATTTCTCGATGTTTTGGTCAGCCAAATTTGCAACATTTCATTTTAAATTTTTTTACTTTATGCAGTAGTAGTAATATTTTTAGGAAACTGCACAATCTGATAAAGATGAGCAGATTCCAATATCAACAGCAGGTTCATCAAGTCCTCGTCCATTATTAGAACTGAGAAGAAAACTTACTGCTATGCATAATATGAATAGCACGCAAAAATTGAATAATGAGCCCATCCATCGGGAGGAAACAATAAGCAAAGTAAGTTAATATTATTCAACTTTTTTTTTGTTAGTAGTTTTTTTACACTTTTTTTACACTTTTTTAAAATTGCTTTAAACCTGCAATGACATTGATAAGCATCTAAAAGTTTTATTTGAGTTATAGATAGGGGTGGTATATTATTCGGTATTACAAATTAATCGTTTAATAATTAACTTTTGTAAAATTACTTGAATAATTGATTAATTTCGATTAATTTTTACAAATAAATTCTTATAGTTTAAAAAAAGTAAACACAACTTCTTATGATTTTATATCTCATTTTTTATCAGATCTTAAAAAGTTATTAACAGTGTCATCATTAAAACTAGTTCTTAACTTAGTTTTAAATAAATCTGCAGCACTAAAACTTCTTTCTGCTTCTACAGAAGATGGTATAAGGCTAAGCATGGCATTGTAAACCTTTTCTAAAGAGTTTAGCTCTTTTCCAGTGCTTTCAAGTACTGACATTTCTTGTTCAATGCAAGTCAAAACTTTTTGAGGGGGATGACTTTAGTTATATTTGATATCATTTCTGCTAATTCTTCAGCTTTAGTTTTTTTTCTTATTGGTTCTACATTACAAGTAGATTTAATACCAAACTTTGGTGCTGCTTCTACTTCCTCATGTAGAAACAAACATATGAAAACACTTCAAGCTAATTTCTTCATTTTCATTTTCATCATCAGGGTTGGAACAAGATTCTTTATTTTCATTTAGCTCTTCCATGATTAGTTTCTTCTCCAGTTGTTTCATTTGCTGAACCTTTTTACTTATAAAGAATATCACACACCACAAAGATGAATTTGATGGCGATAGCAAAGTTGGTGGGTAACCATTTCTCATCCCATTTTTTTCATGACTATTGCACCATCAATAACACACCCAAAGATATCATTGATCAAATTTAAGCCATAATCATTTAACTTTTCAATAACAATATTAACTGCTCTTTCTGAAAGCACGAAACCATTTATTCTAATCATTTCAAGACCAAAATAAAATTTGATTAAACAATGTACATTCAGACAAAAATACCTACTAGTTCCACCTGAAGTCCAGTCATCAAGAGAAATTGAAATCCTTTCTCTAGTTATTTTTTTTTTGCTGAAGCTCTTGTGCAATTTCTGATTTTATTGAACTTGCGTAGTTCATAACAGTTGTCTTTATAGCATGTCAATCATCAGTTATATTAAGTCCTTGAGTTTTCCAGCCATTTTTAATATCTTTACTATTGGCCAAAATTGCAAAAGAAATACAATCTACAGCTATTAAACAAGCTTTTACTTCTTCAGCTTTGTTATCTGTTTTACTACAGTAGGCAGCAACACTTGGCTGTGTATTTTTTGACTTGATTTTATCTGAAACAATTTCGGTCGAAAAAGTTTTGTTTGTGCTCTAAACGATATAAGAAAGTTGATGAATGGATTTTAGTTTCAAATGAACAATGTTTGCATTTGTATAATGATTTCGTTTTGTTTTCCTATGAAAAATGCTTCCAAACATCAGAACAACCATTTCCAGAGGATGTTGTAAATGGTGTTCAGGCTACAGCATTGTATTATTTGTTTACATTTTTTTTACCGGTAGCGGAAAAATGAAGACAGTTGTCATTGTTTCTTAAAAGATTCAATTTTGTTATTTATAACAACAAAGTGCTAATAAAATAAAAACTATAACAATTATAACATTTTAAAGCAAAAAATTAATTGATTAATTGTTTGTTAATTAATCAATCAACAAACCCTAACCCTCAACCTGTTCATCCACGCAGCGGCCTTGTTCGTCGAGGTTTGTGTTTCAGAGTTATAGAGTTGAGAGAGGGTTATAACCACTATTAAGTAGCCTCCTCATCTGTAGTGGCCTTCTTGGCCTTGAGGAGGCGAATAACAAAAAAAAAAAAAAAAAATGTTTTTATTAATCAATTTATCGTTAATCGTTATCGTTAATAAACCCTAGTTATTGAACTTGTAACCATTTTTATTGTAAAACATGAGGAATGCTACCCTAGAAAATGGTAACTAAGAGGATATATTTTTGAGAATGATACCTTTTTAGAATATATTTAAAAAATCCATTTTAAAACCTTTTTTACCTAAAGGACTTTACATAAAAAATTTATCTAATTCACTTTATTTTTAAATTTTTTTTTCAAAATTTTGTCAAAAAAAAATAACAGCTTAACTAAGATTCATAATGAAAGTATCGAAGCTCCATTATGAAGAATTTGTAATGAAAAACATAATATAAGTAAATGACAGTAATACGTTGATCAATTTTAACCCTAGCAAAGTAATTGATGAAAATATGTTAATTACGTTTTTAACTGTAACTTTGAAAAGTTCATAAAATTACATATCATTAATGGCTTTAATACTTTAAAAACAGTTCAATTTAATTACTAACTTTTGTTTTATCTGTTTACTTGTTATAACATTTTATGTATTTATTTTTTATAAAGTATTTTTATTAAAGTAATTATCTGTTTATTTGTTATAAGATTTTATGTGTTTATCTGTTTATTTGTTATAAGGTTTTATGTGTTTATCTGTTTATTTGATATAACATATTTATCTTTTTATTTTAGTTTAGTTAAAAAATTCTAAAAATATTTAAAATACTGCAAATTATATGAATTAGGATAATTTGAGAGTAGATAGGAAAGGCTGACGACAATATTTTTTAAGTATTTATAAATATTTTTTAAGGTTGAATAATATATATTTTTTATTATTGTCATCCACCTCTACCCCACTTCAGATCTGAGAAGGCCACTTCAGTCAAGGAGGCTACTTTAGAACTGGTTACAACCCATCTCTCAACTTTATAACTCCAAAACACAAACCTTGACGAACATGGCACGATAAACAAGATTTTTCTATGAAATGTACTATTTGCTACAAAGGACTGATTGGGTGATAGTACAAGTGATTAAAGTTATATTATAAGACTATTTGGGTAATATTTAGAGGGGTCAGAGTAATAACCACAGTTTTTAAAATTGGAAACAATTGGAGTAATTATAGAAATATAGAATAACAAGAATGCATTCTTGTTATTCGTCAACATTCAAATTTTGTCTAGACAACATTTGAATGTTAGACAACAATCTAGACAACATTCAAATGTTGTCTAGACCACAAGGTGTAGAAGAGTTAGCTTGAGAAATAACTTTAGTAACTGGATTCTTTGGATGTCTAGCAGTGGATTAACCTTTTACACTGAGATAAATGGATGGGTATGATCATTAAATTTTATAAGATAAATTAATGAAAAAATTTTTTGAAAATAGTTATGCTATAGTTCTGCCTTATCCTTGAGAGAGGTAATATAATCAGGACCATGTATAAGAGATGTACTTTTGACCCTTGTTATTTAAACTGTTTAAGATTTTCTAAAAGTTTTCAGAACTTTTATCATAAAACATAAGGTTTAGTGTTCTGAAAATAATGATTCTTACAATTACAATAATTTGCAGCTGTTGATCAAATCCGTTTTTGTAGAGTTCTGAATTTCCAGTAATTTACCAGTCGATCTCAAAACCATTAAACTTATTGATAAAGCTGAACTCTTTTTAGGTTATCCTCTTTAGTTGCATAGCCATTATTAAGGAGACTCAAACAAAAAGCCATAACTAGAGTTCTAGTGTTATAAGTAGAGTTCATTATGATCACATCAGAAAAAAAATTTTGGATTCAAAATATTGGGATTTACCTTGCGCTTTTTTGCTTAATAATTTAGGAACAATTTGGGTATTTTTCTGGGTATTTTGCTACTTGAGCACAAGGTAAATGTCAATACTTTTGAAATTTTTTTTTTGTAATCGCATTTTTTTAATATTTGCCCCATATTTGGCTTCTTGTGTATTCAAGTTTTTTTGTGTATTTGAAAATTTTATTCTTTTGAACATCCCTATTATGCATATTTAGTAGATAGAACTTTTTATTTTGTGCCTTAAATTTCTTGCACGATATTCAAATTTATTCTTGTTCTATAGCCAGATTAATTGTGTATTCTGTTCATGTTTTATCAAGTATAAAGTTTTTGTTTTGTAATAGAGAATGTTTTAATCAGATATTTTTGGACTATCAATTATACTTAGTTGATATTTGTTAATTTTTTATAATTATTTACACTACGATAAATATAGCACAAAAATTTTAATATTTATTATCATTTTTTATTTAGTGCTTTGATGATATAATGGTTCATTTACTTCTCACATCACTCATTGATGCTGATCCTATGGTATATATTTTTTTATATTTTATACTTTATTTCTTATGATATTTTTATATTTTTTTCCTTTTTTTATTTTTAAGATTGCTTTAAAGTCAAACAAAGAGGGAGAGTCTGCTTTTAGTTATTTTATAAAAACATACCCGCGCTATTCTCCTTCTCATCTCCATAAACTTTTTCTTAATTGGAGGCCTTGCAACTCTCAAAGCTGTAAATACATGCGGCATGTTGGTAAACTTACAATTACTCCACAAACGTTTTCTGATTCAAATACAGTAAAAAAGACCGAAGAAAATTTGTGTAAAAAAGATTCAGAAGATGAGCAACAATCAGTAATGTTTAATCCTATCTTGGCAAGACGAGGTCTGCAATCTCGAACTTCATCTTTAAAAATTAATGTTGATAGCAGTTCATCTAGTAACGATACGTTTTTATGCAGCCCATCTACTCCAGGTATAAAACTGTTAGAAAATTTAAAATATGGTCCTATAGAACTTGCAGCTACTACAGGTCTTACACCACAATCTTCTAGAAAGTCTGCTGCCAGTAACCCTTTTTTTTCATCTTCTGGTTCTGAATCTAGTTCCCATTTGTCGCAACCCAAAAAACCAGATGGTTTATGCACTTGCCACTTAAACAAAGCACGTTTATTATGGAACACTACATTTGAAGCATCACATTTTTTATTATCTAAAAACTGGCCATCTATTGTTTCAACAATACTGTGGAATTGGAACTATGATCATCAAGATATAGTGTCCTCTAATAAGCTGGATACATTTACTTCTAATCTTTTGATAATTCCTTATAGTATATTACTTGAGGTTTTAGTAAAGACATTAATTGAAGAATTTTCTTCAAGTCCTATTAGTAAAAATGTACCATTGCTATTGTCATTACAGTCTATGAATCCAACTGACAATTTTTCTGAAAAAGCTTTTAATGCATTAGTACCATGGGTTACTGTTCAACGGTTTGTAAGATCCATAGTACGACAATTATCTCTTTATCTAAGCAAAAATACTATGTCTGAAACAAACCTGAAGTATAAAATAGGACGCTATGCAAACAAAAATCACTTCAAGAAAGAAACAAGAATGAAAGACAATCTTTGGTAAAGTATTTTATAAAGAAATTATTTTAAAGTCTACAGTTTGGTTAAAATGTATAACTTTATGTATTTTATGTATACTTTTTCATTCCATATATACTTTTATATACATTGAATATATTTTTATATTTAAATGTTCAAATTCTTGCAAAACTATGCATATAATATTTAAACTACGTTTTCATAACTACACAATAATCTTTAAACTATATTGTTATAACTACACATCAATCTTTAAACTATGTTGTCATAATTAAACATCAATCTTTAAACTATATTGTCATAACTACACATCAATCTTTAAACTATGTTGTCATAACTACACATCAATATTTAAACTATGTTGTCATAACTACACATCAATATTCAAACTATTTTGTTAATAGTTGTATTAAGAGTCGCAAAAAAATTTCTGAAATTAAAAGCGCAGTTTGCTAATTATTGTGTTAAGTTATTTTCTTTTTTTTTAAGAAGAATATTTTTAAATACAAATTTATCATTAAAGTAAGCACATGTTTTTAAAAATTAATTCCAACAAGATACCTGACATCCATTATTTAAAAATGAATTTTATAGACAATAAAGAAAATTTTTAAAGACAACAAAAAAAAGAAGGCTTTTAACCCATTAACAGTCCATGCCGTACTATTATGCAAATTTAAAGTGGTTTCTAAATGTCCATGCCATAATATTACGGTTTTATGCATTTCTGCATATTTTCTTCTTGTTCATCTGTTATTATAGGTCTAGTCTTCACAAAATTTATTACTACATAATTACAGAGCTTTAGTTTCAATTATTAACTTTTACACTTTAATTTTAAATATGGCAAGTAAGGATATTCTTTTAGTGCAAAAATTATTATCAAAAAATAATATTTACTCATGAAGAGATTTAGGTTTAGATTTAATCATGAAGAGATTAATCATGAAAATTATATATTTGATGAAAGTGATGATGTTTCTGATTGAGAAAATTCGGAACCAGAATTGTTAGAATTAGGTTTAGAAGAAAATATGCATTTGTTGATGCTCCAAGTTCAAGTGACAAAAACTTAGAGAATAAACTTTCTGAATCATCCATACATAAATGGACATCTCAACCTCCAGTTAATGGAGTTCAACCTTTTGCATTTACTGGTGTTTCTGAGTACAGACAGAATATATCAAAAAAGATCTTTATTTGTTTAAACTTTGTTTAACAGATAAAACTTGTGAGTTTATTGTAAATGAGACCAATCGATTTGCTTCCCAAGTTATAAATAAAAAATAACTATCAGCGAATTCCAGAATGAGGCGATAATTGCATCTGAAAAAAGATAAATGCTTAGAGAAGGTGTGTTATGTAAAAGACACAAAATTTGAAAAGATTCAAGATATGAATGTGTAAAATGTGATGTAGGACTTTGTGCAGCTCCATGCTTTGCCAATTATAACACTAAAAGTGCATTTTAATGAATATATTTTTAAAATTTTGTGTTTATATAGTATGATTATATATTCTTTACTTGAATAATAATATTTTGTAGTGTTTGATAGTGTTAAAAATAGTAAAAAACTTTTAATTTATTAGTTAAAAAACAATGTTTTTCAAAAACAAAGGACATTTAAAGACCACTTCATATAATAAAAAAGTTGGACTAAAAGTGACAGTAATTTAAAAATACACGAGACTGTTAAAAGGTTAAAAGCTGTAAATTAAATAAATCAGAAAAAAATTTAAAAAAATAGAGATTCCAAACTACTGATTGCAGAAAAAATACTAGTTGAATAAAAAAGTTTTTTAGCATGAAGATAAATTTACAGTAAAAAAATCCTAAGTAAGCGGATTTTAAGTAAAAGAATTCAAAGTATTTATAATAAAAAATAAAGCTGTACATTTTTAAAATGTGGCAAAA
>NC_088921.1:2985000-2987500 GCF_038396675.1 Hydra vulgaris | reverse complement strand
AATTTTTTAATAAAGATTCTGGTTTTGCATTTTAAATAAATATTCTGGGTTTGATGATGATGATGAAGATGATGATGATAATGATGATGATGATGATGATGATTATGATGATGATGATGATGATGATGATGATGATGATGATGATGATGATGATGATGATGATGATGATGATGATGATGATGATGATGATGATGATGATGATGATGATGATGATGATGATGATGATGATGATGATGATGATGATGATGATGATGATGATGATGATGATGATTTACATTGAAATATTTTTTTTTAGCTTGTGTTTAAGGGCTTTTTCCTGGATATCAATTAATGAAATTTTAAAAGCTGCTATTTCAATGTTGAAACCTATTCAAAATGGCACTGTTAAAGCGCAAGCAAAAGGGATTATTCATGATCAACATCAACTATCAGGACGAACTACTCTAGGAAATACAAGTTTGTTTAATTTACAAGTTGTGAATTTTTTTAATTTTAAGATGAAAGAAGTCATATATAACTGTTTACTAATCTTTTTCTGTTGCTGCAATTTCTGTTGTTTTCATACTGCAGTATTTACTACTTTTATTTTTTCTTGTTCTAAATATTTTATTTAAGTTATAGTTTACTATAATATAATTGAAATCAAGCAAATGTTTGTTTAAAGTATAAATAGAATGCAAACAAAAAGTTCTAATAGTTTTTTTGAATTCGTTTGATTTCAAATAAGTCTTTAATAGTTTTATCATTCTGATTTATAATCTTGTTATGTTTGCATCCAATCATATCTTGTTATGTTTGCATCCAATCATATCTGCAATATTAGTCTTTATAATATTTCTCTCATATTTTCAATAATAAAGTGGTATAGTAGGAGCGCTTGCAAATTAAGTGAGAAGTTTCAAATTCGATTCCCACTATGTCCCTGGTTGTACTACACCCAACTTGTCTCTCCACGCATTGACCTTGTTTGTCAAGGTTTGTGTTTCGGATTAAAAAAATGAAGAAAAAAAAAAGAAAAAGAGTTATATTTAAAAATGATTTAAAAATAAATATTTTAAATATGTAACAATAAAATCAGTAATTCTTTTAATTTATTTTTGTTTATAATGATTTTGATTAAAAACTTTTTCTATATAGACTTACAAATGCATGTTTCCTCTACTCGAATGTCATTAAGTAGTCGACCAGTTGTTATTCGATGTGCTACCAGGTACCAACATCTATCTTTTTATGTTTAAAATTAATGATATTAAATGTATATATATATAAATTTATATATATATATATATATATATATATATATATATACACACACACACACACACACACACACACACACACACACACACACACACACACACACACACACACACACACACACACAGGGCTCGAAATAAACGCCGAACATCAGCACTTTCTGGTAAAAAGCAACTTATCTATCGGTCGATTTGAATGACATATTTTATGTGCATTTATTTTCTAATCATTTTAGTTGTTTCGAAATTATTAATAAATTTAGTATTGCATATAAACTTTATATTTTTAATTTTTTTATTTTTTATTCAATACAAAATTAAAGTTAAACACACGGCTACGTTAATAAAATACATCGTTTTTTGAGTTCATTCATTTTTTTAGATGCCAAAGCATTACATTTTTTTTGAATTAAGTAGCCCTGTTTTTATTATTCATATCAAAACGTTGAAATAAGTTGTTAATTTAAATTTATAGTTAAGTATTTTTTTTTGTTTAATGGTTTTTATAAATTTCAAACAAATATTTTAGCTTTTAAAACCCCTTTTATATTTATTTAATAAAAATTTTAACCTAATAGTTATCTTATTTATAGAAACTTTTACTTTTTCTTAGACTATTAAATTTGAGTTGTTACCTAACGTTACCTCATTTGGGTTGTTACCTAACGTTTATTTTCATGCTAAAAAATTTCGCTATTAAAAGTATTTATAAAATTAAAAAGTTTGAAAAGATTTATAAAAAATACATATTTATATAAATGTGATTATGTTTAATATACTTTGATAATTTAAATAAAGTGTGTTTATTATAAACATTATAATTATAAAAGATTTTTTTCTCTTTCTTCAAGATTTTCTTTTTGATAGATAATTTATCTTTTTATTTTCACAAATTTCTTTCTTATTTTCAGCGCATTTTAAAACACTTAGTTGTCAAAACAAATTGCGCTGTCAAGTTTAAAGACAAAATATTTTAAGCATGTTCAGGAATGACATTTGATTGCGCTTCTTTAATTTTTATCAGGCATGTCCGGCAAACTTGAGTCTTTACCGGACAAATTTTCCGGTAGAAAAAAGTTTGTTATTTCAAGTTCTGTATTTGACTGACTGAGAGTTGTTTGAAAGAAATGTAAGCGGTAAAATTTCTCCAGATTTTTTTGTGTTCATCAGTTCAACAGATAAAAAATAAATTTTAGTAGGAGGTTCCACTTCAATTTGGCATATTTGAACAAGATCAATCCAGC
>NC_088921.1:2975000-2980000 GCF_038396675.1 Hydra vulgaris | reverse complement strand
TTTGGAAAGTTGACTATTTGAGTTGTGGATTGAGAAAGGCAAAAGTTGTGGGCTTTAATGCCTGCAGAATCACCGACACTAGAGCCAAGCCATTCAGAGTGGTGAGCATTAAAGTACTGACAACAACTATATTAGCTGATGGATAAAGAGAGAGGGCTTGGTCAATATGATCAGAAATAACATCAAAAAGAATGCAGTCTTGAGATGAAGGAGAGCGACATAGAACAAAGAGAAAGGCGATAGAGTGAAGTGGTGTTAAACAAAAGCACATGAAAGAATAGTCTGTGGATTCAAACCTAGTTTCACGACAAATAGGTGAATTCTTACGAATGTAAATGCCCAGGCCAAGTATGTGACGACTGGAATCATTACGAATTAGAGGAAGATAACCATCAACACCAAGATCGCAAGATGAGACAGCTGAACTCAAATCAGCCTCACAAAGAGCAAGTAGGTCTGGTGAACTTTGCAAGAGATAAGACTCAACAAAAGAAAAGTTACTTCGAAGACCACGAATATTAGTGAATGATAGGTTTAGAGAACTTAGTGATGATGATGGTTTTTTGTGTTTTTTAGTTTTTGGTATTTTATTATTTTTTAAATTTGTTGAAGAACTTGACTCAAAGCATAGATAGTACTTAGAAGACTGTTTAATAGCCCAAGCAAATGCCTCATTACTATTAATAAACCCTAAGCCATAACAAAGGGCTCCAAATGTGGCCTCCGCAATGCACACTAAAAGTACAAACAGGGACACCGTCCATGCGCAACATGGCGCTGTTAATACTTTGATATTTTTCAGCTGTTGATGGAATCAGCCTCTCTGAGAGCTACCACAGAGTTTGGAAACCTGACTACAAGCCGGCCTCATAACTATAAATCTGAGTTTTAGAGCTGTACTCTCATTAGGAGATAATAGAATGAGTTTCCTAGTCATAAAAACAGAGACACAAGCAAAACCCATGCATCGAGTCAATAAGATCCAGCATTCAACATCCTAAACTGGAAACAATGTATTAAATACCTCCTAGCCTTTGCCTAAAAAGGCGTATCCTACAAGGCAGCAGGACATGAAGCAGATTGTTCTGGGTTACATGTTATCAGTAGCAGGATAACCTGACGTGACCTTATCAGTAGCAGGATAACCTGACCTGATTAAAGACCCAATATGACATACTTTTAAAAAACTTTTTTAAAAGGGATCCCAAACAGCTAAGTCATGTTGTGTTCATATTAAAGAGAATGATAAAAAAAAATTTAGACTAACTTTTTTTGAAAAATTTTTCTTGGTTCATTTGTTCTTTGTTTTAATCAAAAAAGTTTATCTCAAACACTTTTTTTAAGGTTATGAACATTTGTTTAAATAAAAGTTTTTTTTAAAACACCCTAGTGATCACTCTCACCATTTAATGTTCAAACTAATATCTCATATTAGCCAAAGTTTGACTTAACAGGAACTTGCTTTATTCATTAAATCGAACCATTTTCCTTGGTCACTTGGAAGTTCAAGTTATCAGCGTTTAACTGTATATATTATTTTTTATATACAGTTAAATGTAAGTATAACATTTTTTTATAACTTTGTAAAAAAACTTAATGGTAACATGTTTTTTCAAAACATGTGTTACTCAAGGTTACTTTTGCTCACGTCAATTCTTGTTATGTAGAGACAATAAATTTTAATGAATTTTTTACATTTTTTAATTTTTTACTTTTTTTATTACTTGAAATTTTTTTTTACAAAGACGACTTTAAATTTGTAAAATTTAACTTTTACAGTGGAGTTTTGGGCAGCATAATCAATTGGCTCAGCAGGTCATGAATCTTCCCTCTATACATGCTGGTTACCTCTATCTAGCGCGGATGTTCTGCAGATTAGTTAAAGAAGCTACTGATATTGCAGTATTTTTAAATGCAGAAAATTTAGAGGTAAATTTTGTAATACTTTGCTTATTTATAAATATGTAGTTTTAAGAAATTTCCTACCACTACAACAATAATGCTTGTTTTTTCCTTTTTTAATACCCCAAATCATTTTAAATTTGTTTTATTTTGTACTTAATTTTTATTATATATATTTTGGCTTAATTCGCAATGTACATATATATATATATATATATATATATATATATATATATATATATATATATATATATACAAATATATATATATATATATATATATATATATATATATATATATATATATATATATATATATATTTGTTTACTGCTATTTACAAATCAGTGTTATTGTTTCTGTACTTTATCTATTTTTGCTTTTCCATTAGGCTTTTAATTTTTGTCTGGAAAACTGCCTAAATTTCCAATGTTCAGAAACGAATTCTTCTTTATGATTAATTATTTCATTATTTTCATGGATACTCAATGTTTATGTGTAATCATTTAAAAAATATATATATACAAAATTTTTAAATAGCACAAATTCTTTACTTCAAATTATATATTTTTATTGTTAATTTTTTATCAATTAATTCAATGTTTTTTAAATTTTAAATATTTAATATTTAATTATTTATTTGTTATACTTTTGTTGTAATATACTATTATTATTATTATTTTTTGCCAACAATAACAAAAGATTGTTTTTATTTTTTAATTTAATGTTCTTTTGTAGAAGTTATGTTTTCCTTTTCGTTTTGTAGTTTTTGCTTACATTTTGTTGCTTTTTCGTTTTTGCCTTTTCGTTTTGTAAAGTTTGTTTTTATTTGTGCTGTTTTGCTAATTATTTTTATTTTTGTCTGCTGTTGTTTTTGAGTGTTTTGAGTACTGTTGTTGTTGCGTGTTTTTGTCTGCTGTTGTTGATGAGTGTTTTTGTCTGCTGTTGTTGATGAGTGTTTTTGTCTGCTGTTGTTGATGAGTGTTTTTGTCTGCTGTTGTTGATGAGTGTTTTTGTCTGCTGTTGTTGTTGAGTGTTTTCAAATTTTTTATCTTAACGGGTGATGCGGAAGTTATCGGACAAATCCTAATTTCATTATTTGAGCATAATAATTAGTTTTTGTGGTTTTATGCGTAGGCATAAACGTTCTATAAAATATAAACTTTATTATTTGTAACACAATTATTTAAAATGAGGTTAAATGCAGCTGAACGAGAATCTTTTCAAAAGCGACTAAAAATGTTTTTTGGAAATAAATCATTTTGAAAAGGAAGGATTTGCTCGAAGTACAATATATGATAACCTAAAAGGACTTGAAACTGTTCAATCGTTTTCTGATAGAAAGCACCCTGGTCGTCCGACATCCTGGGCTAGAGAAAAGAAAACCAAATTAACAAGACTTGTCAACAATCGAAAAGGGGTCAGTCAGAGAAAAATAGGTATTAAATTCAGTGTAAATCAATCGACAATTGGTCGTCAGTTCAAAAAGATGAATATTAAATATAGAAAACGTGAAAAGACTCCAAAATACACTATAGAACAACAAATAAACGCAAAGAAAAGAAGCAGGAAACTAGTTAACCATCTCTATAACACATCGATGACGAAAAATAATTCTGGATACTACACAAACAACAAAAAGACATGCCCAGAAAGTGTTAGTTTTATAGGAGAAGGGAAATTTCCAAAAAAATTATTAGTGTTGATAGCCATATCCGACCGTGGTATGTCCGAGCCATTGTTTCGCACTTCCAAGGCTGTAGCGATCAATTCATCAATCTATATTAATGAATGTTTAGAAAAACGACTTCTTCCATTTATTCACAAGTATCATGGAGACTTTAACTATTTATTATGGCCAGATTTAGCAAGTTCTCATTATTCTAAAGATTCTCTAAATTGGATGGACCAATATGTCTATTACGTTGATAAAGAATCCAATCCCCCGAATGTGCCTCATGCACGACCAATTGAAAATTTTTGGGGACATTTGGCACAGAAGGTTTACGAGGGAGATTGGCAAGCTTCAACAGAGCAAGTTTTGATTGATCGCATTAAACTAAAACTACAAGAAATTCATTTAAACTTTTTACAGTCGCATATGAAAGGCGTCAGAGCAAAATTGAGATCAATTGCAAATGGTGGTGTTTTTTCATATAAAAAATAATATATTTTTATTAAAAGATAAATGCTTTATTTAAAAAAAATATAATAGTAGTTTGTTTTTTTATTTATAAATAAGTTATTGATGTTTTTATTTTGTCCCATAACTTCCGCATCACCCGTTATTAGTTTACTTATTATTAACATTTTAACGTTATTATTTTTTATAGATTAATTTAATTTACGCATGCTTTATTTATCATTATTGCTGTTAATTTTAACCTAATTTTGTTAAATTATAAAACTTGTAATTTTTCAATTTATGGTTAAATATATGAATAAAAAAAATTATATTTTAAGAATACTGGAGTTTTTGTTCTGCAACCAATTAAGTTAACAAATGAAGTTGAATTAGAACTCATGAAAGAAGCAGAAAAAATTTTATCTAGTAGCTGGACATGGATGAATAATATTTTGAATTCTCTTGAAAATCAACTAGAAGTTGGTCAGAATTTTGATACAAAGGTTGTAAATATTAGTTATTTTATTTTTACTTCTTTCAAAAATTTTATTTTTGCTGTTCCACATTTGTTTGGGCAGGTTTCCATAATGACATTTATTTTGGGCAGGTTTCCATAATGACATTTATTTTGGGCCGGTTTCCATAATGACATTTATTTTGGGCAGGTTTCTATAATGACAAATATATAAACAAATATGACATTATGAAAGAGTTGAATTTTTTTATAACCAGATGTCCTTTAACTTTTTAATCTGTTTTCAAATCAGATTTCATCATGGCTTCACGTACCCCATCAAAGTTAGGCATTTGGTTTATAATTTATAATATAAAAATATATACTATTATTTGCAATTTGTAAATGTTTTATATCACTGATTCAAAATATTTGTAAATGTTTTATATCAGTGATGTGAATTTTCAACTATATTTTTAAATTAGGTTTTACTTATATTTTGATTTTAAAACAGGTAAATTT